>NC_045151.1:9777145-9851587 GCF_008831285.2 Nymphaea colorata | reverse complement strand
TTCTCTGAAGGACAATGAAGCAAGGGATTCAAGCAAGCCTTCTGGATCTCATGCATGTGAACAGGCCTTCTATGTTGCAACAGGAAAAATCCTTCCAGCTTTCATACTGACTGGATTTCTAAAGAGGCAAAAAAAAATCAGGCCACCATGCAAGCATCGCACTGAAGGATGGGCAGAAATCAGTATTCTTTCTGGATATTAGCCAAGGATCAGCAGCAATCAGGAGCTTCAGAAATATCAGGAGAGTATCCACTTCTACGTAGTTTGAGAATTGTACCGTAAAGCATATTTGCTTTGCGTGATTGATTCACTCCAAAATTTGCACTTGATTTGTTGATATATTATAGTGAATCCAAGTCCTCCATGTGATCCTTGACCTTCCGTAAGCTCAAATTCTATTATCACCCCTTTATCTGAGAAAACATTGAGTGAGTGATGCAGGTCGGATAGGGTGCCTGGTGCTGCCAAAAAAGTTGTAGAGGTATGTTACTGAAATTTTGATTGTCGTCTTTTTGAAACTAAGACCATGTTATACTTTTCCGTCCTCTTGTTTTGCCATATACTAGAGCGTCTAACTTGTTTAGAGCTGCTTTCTTCCTTGGACTTCCTTCAATTAAATTTGGTTTTTGGTACACTCGTATGCTTGATTCTTATGCAATTCTTAATCTTGAACAACATGCTTCCCAGCAATTTCTCATCCTGAAAGACTGCCTCTTAGGATTCAGGATGCAAATGGAAAGGATTGGGTGTTTCAATTTCGATTTTGGCCAAATAATAACAGTAGGATGTATGTGTTGGAAGGTGTAACATCATCATTCAGTCAAAGCAACAGCAAGCTGGACCTAGTGATGTTTGCAGCCTGGTCATTTTTCTTGCTTGGCATGCAATGCTTGGCACGCAAATAACTAAGAATCTCTCAATCATCCTTGCGCATCTCACTAATTTACACTTTCTGAAGTTGAGTACCTTTTTGCATATAAATCAGCAAATGATGTGATTTCTGTTAAATCATCCAAACTTCACGGATTGACAAGCTTTCTACCAGACATAGCACTATGTTTTGAGTAGTATCCATTTAATATAAGGCAACTGGTGTTATTTATTAGAGGTCATACTAGAATATAGTATTATGATCAGAATAGGTTCATAGCCCTATAACCACGTTATTGGTCATAACTGTATAGGAGTTATGACCATATACTAGTTATATATGGTGGGCTGTATAAGTAAATGTACCCTATTTAGTACATATTTAGTTGATTTTGATTCTTAGTTTAGTTAAGTTTGGTTTCTAGCTAGACATATGTTGATAAGTTGGGATGATGTGGATGACAATAAGGAAACTAAGAGAAACATGGGTAAGCATGTGATTTTATTTGGTTTCCCTTATGGACCCAAAATCGAAGGGCATCACACTTAATCCCTCTTCACTCATGGGTCCTATTTCTCATCGCTGTTTAGGTAGTAGTTTTTTGAAATGTGATTCTAGATTTTATTTGATTTGATTTTTTTCATTTACACAAACTTATACTAGCTAACTATTTCTTGTAGTCATGCTACGTTAGTTGTTTTAAAATGTTGGATATGCTGAGAAGGCCCTATGGTGTTTCCGGCACATACCATCTAACCATTCATCTTAACAATCTGACCATTCATCTTAACAACCCCCATCTCCAGCATGCGGTAGATTTCCTTCCATTTATCCATCCTTCATGTTGCTCTTCTTAGCTGGCATAAAGAATTTCAAGTGTCAAAAGTGAGAGTAAGAGAAGGTCAGGTCTTATTGGTGACTGTCAAACAGGTTTAGAGTCTTTAGACTTTGAGACCTAGGTTCAGTATGTATCTTCTTTATGTTCCACGTGATTCCAGCCTATGGCCATGCTCAGTTAGAGTTAGTTCATGTATTTCGTCAGTTTACTAGAGTCCTCATCATGTGAGACTTTTGTTGAAGGTCAATTGTTTGGACTTTCTTCTTGTGGTGCTTGACTGGCCTTCTTTAGGTGCATATTTTATTTGTAGTCTAATCCAGTGGGACATGGGTAGTTTTCTGATTTCATGCTTGTTTGAATCTTAGTTAAAGTGTTGGTGTCTCATTGTTAAGTGTCATGTTTTCTTCCTTGAGCTTGTGATTTTGAATATGTATGTTAGTTGCGCATGGCATGGTTACACCGATTTATATTTTAGAATGTATATGAATATTGAAGCTGTTATGCCTTGGTATTTACTTTGTGTGTTTGTTTCTCTTCATTAGTCAAGCCTTTCTGAATGGGTCGAACCTAGTTAGTTAGCTGAATTATTTTGCAAACATATATTAGTCATCGATTTGATTTTCATTATTTGTCTTTGGTCGTTGACATTCCTTATATCATAGGCATTCAGTATTTTGAAGGTCCTCTGTTTCCGTTGAGTCAATACAACATTTAGTTTTGGTATCAACTCTTTACAAAGACAGGTCTAACCATGATTTGGCAAAGCTGTAAAAACTACAAAATCATTCTCTGTTTCAGAGTGAGAGGACTTATAATGTGCTGATCTGGGATAAAGTTCAATTTGGGTTTGATTGTTGGTTTGAAGTTTCTTGTGTGAAAATCAGCCGACAAAATTTCAAATTTTTTTTCAACTTTGAGTATTTTGATATATTGTTGTTAAACTTTTCGCTGTTTCTATTTCTCACAAACAAAAAATTTGAAAACTGAGCTCTATTTCTTGTTTTTTGAATTCTATGTAGGAAACAGATTTTTCAATTTTACTTTTTACAAATTTTTTAGTGAAATTTCTAGTTATTATTATTATTATTTATTTAAGGCTCTGTATCCATATCAAGCCAATACTCCAACCTACACAGTTTTAGACCTTTTGTTTAGTGGGGGAATTGTGATTTTGCATATATTTGTGTGTTATTGCTAGAAAATTATCTAGTAAGGTTTTTGATTGCCTTATTTTGTTGGAACCCTTCCTCACTTGGGTCTCCTCTAGAGTTAGAGCACAAGCCTGTTCATGTCTATGAGAAGCAGTTGGCTGCCGAACCACTAGGTCCTTGCTTTAGGATCTCATGGCGTCACTCTTCCCTGGAGTCCTTGGTGAGTCCGAGGTAGGGATGTGGTGTGACCTCTAGGGTGAGAATAAGGAGGGAGGCATAACGTGCATGGGTGCATTATTTTATACTTCTTGCTCCTTTGCCTATCCACCAAAAGAGGGAGTGGTCATTGTTTCTCTAAGCTTTACTAGTGTCATGTTCACTTATGTGTCTACTTATCTTTCTATTGCTCTCATTCACTTATGTGACTAAATTACTAAGTTGACAAATACCTACACTCTCTGAGTTTCACAAGGTGACCGTCCTATTCATAAATCCCGCAACCTGTAAAGAATCTCGAGTCACGCCTATTCAGGTACTAAGGTCTCGGATTGTGATTGCATGGCATGTGCTTGAGAGAGAGAGAGAGATTTCTAAATCTTCGTAAATGTTGTGTTTGCAAGTTTAATTTTAACTAGAACAGGGTAATCTTGCATAGCCAAGAAGAACGAGGTAATTCTACATCATGCAATCACATGCTTTAAGACCTTGTTGTCTTTGATTTGGTATTTAAAATATTTGCGATCAAATAGTATTTTAATATGTTTTGCCTTTGTGACTTGTTTTTTTCTCTTGATTAAGAACACAAACTTTATATTTGCATCGTTAAAATTAGTTTGTAATGTCAGCACAAAGTTAACTTCTGAAGTTCTTCATTTTTATGTTCCTTCTTGCATTGGTGAACATTGACCATGTGAAGTAAACTTACCCAATTCACTAGCCCACCACTTGCATTAGTTCTTGAAGTGCATTTTCAAGTAGTCCTCCTTGGAATGCTGGACTATGACCCCATATGCTTATTTTGCAGCCTTTGCCATTCATTTTCTTTCTATGTAGCCCACCATTTTCTTGACCAAAACATGCAACTTTTGCAGAACTTGGCAAACTCGACCTCCGAACTGGCTCCTTCACTTTGAGACAAATTAAAGTAGCCACATTGAACTTCGATGTTGTTGACATGTGGAACTTTCTTTATAAAATCTCTAGGGTAGTTAGTTTGTCATTGCTGTGGATGCGTTTGGTGCAATGTTTCATATTAACTATTCCTTATTTCTGTGTATTGACTAAGTTTTCATTCCTAGTGATACAAGAAGGATGTAGGTGAAACCAAGTAAATAGGCTACTGAGTGAGGCCTAGTTTGTGGATGGTACCTACGTTTCTTTGAGAAGCCTTCCTTCAGTTAATTATGATTTTGAGTCAAGCAAACCCCCTCCCACTAAAAACTGTTTTTTAGAGGGTCAAGTTGTTTTTACATGTATATTGTATAATTCCCATTTTCACCATATGTAGTTAACAAACCAAAAAGAAAATCTTGAAATTTAGTGTTATCTTCTCAGCTGTTTTATTACTTTTTTTCTACTTAAATTTTATATTTGACAATGCTTTCCTGAAAAATCTTGAAAATTGCATGTACATATTGATGTATGTGACTCCATGCTCGTGCAAACCTATAAGTAGCAGCTCTTTCATGAGTTTGCTGAACGTTTAGAGAGAATTGTGACAAAGATAAGGTTGTTTACTTATTTTCACCAGCTATGCCTGTGCTTCTCATTGCAATGTAGCTTCTTTGCTAACTCTTCTTTCTTTTCCTCGCATATTGTGCAGTACCTGAACACTATAAGGTGGTTGCTGAGGCAAAGTTCCTAGTAATTTTATATCTCAGTCCACATTCAAATTCATTCGTTGATATGTACAGTATACTATAAAATATATACTACATACATGTATTGTATATATTTTGACATATATCTATATACGTATATTAACATATCACATACTATATAAGTATACACATATCACATATATAATAGATATATGTATTATATTCCACATATATGTATATACCATTATATTATAGTATAATATGGTACATATGTACATACATATATAATTTCAAATGTTATACATATTATGCATATACATACATATATATGTAATATGTTTCTATATACGAGTATATATATGTGTATATATATATATATATATATGATGTAAAACATTAATATAATTACACTTGTATATATCCATAGTATGTAACTATGTTATATAGTATGCATCTATGTCACATGGGTGCGGGCGCGGCTAGAGCATATATATATATTAATATAATTACACTTGTATATATCCATAGTATGTAACTATGTTATATAGTATGCATCTATGTCAAATGGGTGTGGGCGCGACTAGAGCATATATATATATATATATATATATATATATATATATATATATATACACGTTATTTGTTATATATGTAATTTTATTTGTGTATATTTTTAAATTTTTTATCAAGCTTACCTTAATCTCATCAAAATTCAGAGTTTTATTAAATAGAGTAAGGGGGAGGAGAGAGAGAGGAAGGAAAAAAAGAAGAGGAAAAGATAGGAGAAGGAAAAAAAGAAAAAAAACAAGAGAAAAGAATAACATATGCCATCAGGAGCATCCCATTAGGTTTGATCGAGTCAAGTGGTGTGCCAGGCCGCACCCGCATTGGTGCGGGTGCGCCACCATAGTTCATGGACCCATGTGACTTACTTTATAACATGTTATATTACTTATGCACTACATAATTTATTATATATGTATATATATGTTACATAACATATATAATACACACACACGCACACACACACACACACACACATATATATATGTGTGTATATATATAATACATTTATGTATATATTACATATATGTAATACATGTAATATATTGTGTATATAATGTACATATAGTTGTATGTATATAATATTATAGTATATGACGTAGATAGTATATAGTTATAGGTATATGTATATATAACTATTATAGTTTTATATATGTATATTACATAAATATTATATATAATTGTATATAATGTATATATGACATCATAAATCTAGTATATTACTATGTAATGTATATGTAAATGTATAATATATATATCATAGATAAAATGTATGATGTATATGATATATGTATATTTAGAATATCCTTATACACTAACATATAACATGTAGGTAACTATGTGATTTATATGTATTACGTATGACATATACTAAGTATTCACGCAGAACAAACATAAATGCTAAACATGATAAAATTGGTAACCAAGCATTCTTGGTGTCCCTCAAGGCCAGCGCAGTCACAGTGACAACACCTGAGTTTGGAAACTGGTCCCAAGCAGGAGTAGCAGAATTATGAACGGGGCTTGGAAGCACATGGGAAAGCAAAAGGTAAGGTGCTTTTGAAGTGTCTTGAGAGCAGTTTTTAAAGAAAGAAGCCAGCTTCCTTTGTCACCAGAACTGTGCTTCCCATTCAGGCAACTGATGCAAGCTTCTTTTTTCAGTAAAATCTAGATTCCTAATGTAATCAAACCCTATTTTATAAATCTTTGCCAAAGCTTAAAACTTAATTATGCAAAAAGCTTGGAGTTTGAAACTTGAATGTTTGATCTTTGCTTATAAGTTATATTTTTTGCCAGCTAGTTGTTTCTTAACTTGCTACTTTGGCTCTTGTTTGCTTCATGATCTACTTTTGGGTCACTTCCAGTTCATTTCTTGGTTCCTACTTCCAAATATTTGTAGGGGTCTCTCTACTCGCTCCCAATTCCATACTAACCCTCGTCCCAAGAACAGAGGCAAATGTGAATAAGTGCTTGGTGTTTTAAATAACTGGAAATAATTATGCTTTAGATAAATTATTCCTTATCATCTTGTTATGATGTTATCTGTTTTTGGGAAACAAGGAAGATTGATAGTGCTAGTCCATGACTAATTTTTGTCTTCTTTTGATAATTGCAGAATGTTGATATAGATAACTTTGATGACTTTGGCACCGATTTGTATACAATGCCTGAGACTTCCTGCTTGGGCACAGGCTTTGCTGAAAACGTGCTAAAATGCATAGATAATGAAGAGACAGACAATGCAGCTCAAAGGTTGACGATTTTAATTGTTTATATGTTCATCAATTAGTTTCTCATTGTGAATTCCTCTAGCACATGCTAATTTAGTGCTTCTATTAGAAATATATGCACATGAATAAGCATTTTATACTTAAGTTCGTCATAAAGAACTGTTTTTTCTTCTGGTGTTATGTTAATTTCTTTTTCCCAAAATGATTACTTATTTACTCTCTAGTCTCTGCTTTCAAATGAAATCATTCAGGGTGTATCTTGCAAGCAGGATATGTTCAGAAATTCTTGTAAATTTGAAGTTCATTTCCTTCTTGTCTGCATTCTCCATTATGTTATTGTGTATTTCCCACATTAACTTACGACAGTCTTGTTCTTACTTGGTTTTTCTCTTCTCCAACTTGGCTGCCTATTAAGTACATGATGTGCATCCAGCGTTCTAGCCATATATTGGTGCTGTTTGTAATGTTAAATTAATCAGTGGTGATCACAATGCCTCTCTGACATGACAATACTGTGATTTGTTAGTGAGCTAAGAACAAGTTGGCTTTGTTTTATTTAAGTGGTTTTTTATTAATAAATATTGCTGCTATTGTTGCTGTTATCACATTTGATATTTCTCATGAGCATTTGATATATATTTATTGCTACTATTCTTCTAAACGAGTGTGACTTTTGTTGCTTAAATATCTCAAGAGCATTTAATATATGTTTATTGTTGCTATTCCTTTTTATCTTTTTATCATTAGACAAAATCATGTTCTGAAAGACTGTGCTATGGAAAGGAAAGTGTAGTGCAAGCAGATCTAGGTCTTCTGCCAAAAGATGCAAAGCTTGATAAGTATGCTATCAGCTGTATATTTATGTTTCTTCTTGTTTATCTAGTCACCTCTAGAAAGTCATTTTTCAGCTATCATCTCTGTTATCAAATTTCGGGAATCAGATGCATCAGAGCAGCAGGTTTGTATTCTGAGTTCTACACGTGCTACTTGGGAGAACAATGATTGTGAAAACCGGTTTTCTGTAATCTTTTTCCGTTTTGCTTATTGTGCGTTGTAGATTCTGCATCGGAGAAATTGAAGATAGTGCCATCGACATGGAATAATAGGTCGAAGAAAAGGATGCCTTGTTGAACCAGACGACGGTGGCCAATGCGCAATGGGTGGTCAAGGTGCACAATGCCCCTAGGGAGAGTACCCGGACCAGGAGGCTGAAATTGCCATGCGGTCAGCATTGGAGAGAACTGAACCTTTGGCAGAACTTGAGGGTGGTGACGCAGTGGACTCTCTAACACATGCTCAAAGCATGAAGGTGCCAGGACAAAGGAGGAGAACTAGACTCACGCTTGGCAGGACACTGCCCTGACTTTCGAGCTGGAACGGGAAAAGAGAACCTAGGTTGGTCTCTTCAAGCAAAAAATGCAGTTGATGTTGCCCACGCTAGCCAGGGCCAGTGACTGCATACCAACCAGGGAGGGCATTCCGGCACCAGTGGACCCAAGGAATGCCCTCAACTAGTCATTACAACACTTGTCTCCTAAGGAAAGGCGAGTACATTTCAAGCATGGCCAGTGCTTCACGTGCGGAGCCAAATGGGGACAGCTACATGAGTGTAAGCAGCCGACGACCTGCTAGAAGAAGCCGAACCAGTGGCCATTCCTGAGCTGCCAAAGGAGAAGGGCAGAGGTGTGATTGTTACCTCTTCCGTCACACAACCAGCCCTGTTAAAGGCAAACTGCGGGCAGCCCACACTCTCTATCTCCGTTTTGTGCCCGGCTGTGAGGACAACGCCTGCCAAAGAGACCCCAGCAACTGCGTGAATGTAAAAGGATATGTCGGCACTGCTGGAGCAGTTTGGTTCATTGAGGGCGGGTTTGCTCAAGCCATCTTGAGTCAGCAGGGGGCTCGAATGGGGGTCAACACAGGAGGGCCCTTCTGCGCTGCCTACAGACATTGGGAAAACAGGGTGCAGGGTCGACAGCTTCATGCAAGCCTGTTTATTTTTGTTGGATGGGGGCCAGGCATTGAACTTGACACTTGACAGCCCTCGGCTAAAGCGACTCAGCAAGGATTCCCCCGACCTCCTTGAAAGAATAAGTAGGATCCTTGAGGAGGGTGGTGAAAGGGTGACCATATTCGACTTGGGAACCAATGGCCCCATCATGAATGCCTTGAGTTTTGAGAGAACCACCTCATACCAAGGTAAGGGGCAACCAGTGTGAGGTGAACAGATGAGCCAAGACTGCTAAGCTGGCCAAAGAGGACAACTAGCCCACAGCTTAACAAACCACATCAATTCAGGTCAAAGTAAGGGGAAGAGAAACAATTTAGATTTCAGCATATGCTGCCACCAAATTCTACTGGATCCACTGGAGTGCATCATGGGGTACAATCTATCACTATTCTATTACTATATGTTGTTGATATCATTCTTACAGGAAATTCACATTCATTTATAATGTCATTCCTCATCACCGGCAGACAACAATTTGCTATGAATGATCTGGCTGATCTGAATTACTTCTTGGGAATTCAAGTTGCAAGGACTTCAAATGGCTTGTTTATGCATCAGTCTAGATATGCTCAAGACATTATTTCTAGAGCACAAATGCAGCAATGTAAAATAGTGAGTGCACCAATTACTGTTGGTTCCAAATCTCCTGAGAAAATTGATCCTCCTCATTCCAATGCTACCGCAAGTCTTGCATGTGCACTTCAACACTTGACCCTTACACGACCAGATCTCTCCTATGCAGTAAATTTTGCATGTCAATTCATGCATGCCCTCACGATGAAGCATTTTTAAATCTTGAAACGCATTATACGATATGTTCGAGGCACGTCTCAATATGGTATCCAGTTCTTTAAATCCCAAGATTTGACTCTCCGAGCGTACTCTGATGCAGACTGCGCGGACTGTCTAGATACACGCCGATCGACTTCAGGATACTTCACATTTCTTGGTCCAAATTGTATATCCTGGAGCTCTAAGAAACAACCGACTGTCGCTCGCTTGTCCTGTGAAGCTGAATACCGGGCCCTCGCCGGAGCTGCTGCTGAAATTAAATGGCTTACCTTTAATTTATATAATGGTAGGAATAGAAACCACATGAATTACATATTTAATGCCAACTAAAAATATAATTCCTCAGGAAACATAGCATGTTGCACTGCATTTGGAAGACATGAAGCAGGTCATTATTGGACTTGCCAATGAATCCTTCCTTTAGAAGTAATGTGTCGACAGAGATCTAAACTGGGTCGTAGAACTCAACAGGTACACTTCTCGTGGTGAGCTATTTGCATGTAACTCAAAGTGCTAGATTTAGACTTTTAGTTCTATGTATCATATATCCTTTACTTCGTTTGACCTTCAAGTATTTAAATTGCATCAACATTACAAGCATCTATATGACTATGCGAACTTATTTTTTTGGTTTTGTCGAAGAAATATTACTTTTTTGGTGATTTTCATTGTCACATACTGCATTACTAGTCTGGTAACACACCGTTTGGGTTCACTATTCCATCTTTTCATGATGCACTTACAACCTTCACATTGTTATAGTCTATTAAGATCTCGGATCTAGATTAGCTACTTTTGTACCAAAACGAATTCCATCCTGTTCTTCCTCATTTTTTATTGCTAAGTGCTTGCTCATAGGGGTTTCTAAGATGGCTGTCTAAACTAGACAGTTAAAAGTTGCCTCTTTATGATCGTCAGCAGTAGTCCCATAATTGTTTGACCCAGGCAACTTCATTAAGTAAGGTTGGCTGCCATGCTTACACTTAACAGTATGATGCTATGCCTATTCATAATATTGTGTGGTCTTTCATGATCCCACAAACATATATGATATATCTTTAGCTTAATAGAACTAACTTCATGGTCTATTTCAGTTGATGGTGGTTCAGCTTAGCTGTTGTTTGCTATATGGGGGAACTCGTCTTGTTCATCCTTTCTTTAACAATACAATGTAAAGCAAAGAATATTTATCCTGAGATTTTCAGCATCAGCCGTCTTTGTTTTTCTATTTTTCATTGACTTGTGTAAATGACATTGTGCTAGTTGTGTTTTCCTTAACATACTGACTTATCATTGACTTTGTTAGCACCAAGGGGGTTGGTGAAGTGGGTAGGGCTTGTGGAGTGCTATACAAACTATTAATGTTCATTTGGAGTTGAGCACTCTCTCTCCTCCTCGCGAGGTCTGCATTTTCCCTTTGTGGAATCCCGTAATCTCTAAGTCTCCCGTCTTCTTCACCGAGGTGTGAACCAGGCGTCTTCTCCCTCTCGCGCCCCCTTGGCCCGTGGCGATTTCTCATCCATTGAAGAGCTTTGGAGCACCGGCGTCTTCGATGAAGGCCCAAAGGCACGGCTCGGGCGGATCTCCTCCTCGTCGGCGGCTGATTCTCCCTTGACCACGTAAGTACCCCCTACCGGTTTTCATTAAAACTGTAATCAGAGCCTGCTCCTTGCACACGAAGGGGTTGAAAGTCTGATTTCAGAAAAGGGAAGGTTGAAGGCGCAGGTTTGATCCTCGGCTTCAACGGGACAGCTTTGTTTGATTTGTTTAGTCGATTCTTTAGGCAGAAAGAGAGTTGATTTGACAGCTTCTATGGCTGAACTCTCCATGTTCAGTTCTCCTCTTGGCATACCCAAGAGCAGAGCAGAAATCTCTGGTGCAGCGGTCTTAGCAGTCCCTAAATCGGTCTCATTTCTCCTAGGCGATCGCCTAGATTAATCTAAGAAAGCTCAAGAGAAAACGAACGGTGGAAGAGCCTCAAAATTATTGAAATAAGGCTTGGTTTCTTCCACTTGACCTCTCGGTCCAGAGATATAAAAATTAGAAAAAGTCGTGGATCTGGCCGTGGAAAAATTGTAAGAACTAGCTCAAAAGGATCGCCCAAGGAAAAGCTAAAACATGGTGTAACTTGAGCGGAATCCGACGGCTAGATTGGAAGATCGGTACCTCGCCGGAAAAGAGGCTAATTCCGGTCGCCGCTGCTAAATCCGGCGTCCGCCATTGCCCTTGAGGTCGAGGACTGTTCTGCCCTTCTGCCTTCTTGTTTTCGTTCAAGTTCATTAAGGGTAGATCGGACTGTCGAGGTGAAGAAGAGAATTCCGGTCGCCGGCGAGCTTGGAGCACTCCACCGTGGACGCCAGCCAATTCCGGGTAAGTCTCCTCGTTCTTCATCTCGTCCGTCCAAGTGTCCAGGTGTCAACCAAGTAAACAGTCAGTCCAGCACCTCTCCACGTCAGCACCACCTGTCCTACTCGAGATTAGCTCGAGAATTTGTGGCCCTAGTTTGTAGGAGAGCCCCACGCCTTTCTCCTTATCTTTCTCGTTTTACTTTTTGATTGAGTCTCACCCTTAGTCGCATGAAACCTTGAGAGTCCATCCAGCCACGCGTCCTCATCGTGTGCGCCCTCCCAGCCCGTCACTGCCAGCTCAAGCAGCAGCTTGCCAGCTCAGCTCCTCGCTTGCCAAGTGTCCCACGTCCCTCGCATCCACCTCCTCATTGCGAGCCTTTACCGAGTCCACTCCCCCTCTTCTCTCCACGCCTTTAGGAAGTGTCCCTCCTTTCTAGCACACATTCCTCTACTTTCTCCAGCTCTTAGGACACCTCATCTTCTTCAGCTATCGCATGCAACCTCCACCCTTCATCAGCTCCACGTGTCACGATCTCATCGTTTGAGAGAACCGCAAGCGCCACCTCGCCCTTGCCCTCCTCACTCGCATCCAGCTCGAGGCCTCCTTTCCTTAGTTTTAGGAAAAGGCATTCCCTCTTTTCCTTGTCGCTAGGGTTATCCCTCGCGCCCTCTTCCAGCCTTTGATCTAGCCACGTGGCATAGATCCAGCGCATCACCCTTGGTTCGACCAGCCAAGCCCGTCCGAACCCATCTAGGCTACCTCGCGCGCCACCTAACCCCTTCGGTCAACCCTCTTACCCTGACTAGACCTAGACCTAGTTGACTTAACCTCACCTAGCTCAATTAGGTAATCTGGTCCAACCCTTGACCCATTCAACCTAGCCCAGTTGACTCGAGCCTACCTCGAGTGACCCTTGACCTTCTCTCCCGGACTCGTTGACTTGGTGCAGTAGCAGCCGCCATCTAGTCGACCCTATCTCTCTCTCGGTCTCTCTTGACCTTGACCTGAGCTTAGGCTCACTAGTCCGAAGCCAGCCCACTTAGCCTCACTCGTAGTTAGGACACCTATCTACCCCACCTAAGTTATATCTCTTCTCGGCTTACCCTGAACTGAACCCATCTCACCGAGACCAGCCGTCCCTTAGAGCCCCGCCGCACCGAGCCAGCCGGCCTTAGTTAGGGACCAGGCACAGCCGGTGCTAGTCTTGCGCTAAGCGTTTCCGGCCAGCACCTCGGCAAGCTTCCAGCCGACGGCCTCTGCCCGTCGACAGCCGTGGCCGAGCCCGTCCAGCAGCCAGGCAGGTAGGCATTGCCTTATCGGCTCTCGCCCCCCTCGGCCGCATCCGTAGCAAGCAGGCGCATCGCAGGCGGCAGTCCGTCGCCCGTCCGTTCGACGCCCAGCAGCAAGCGACAGTCGGTCGCGCGTCTTCCATCGACCTGCAGCGACCGCAGCAGGCTTCCATCGTTGTGCGCTCTTCTCCGACCTGAAGCGGCAGCAGCTAGCGTCAGCCGTTGGCGAGCTTTCCGTCGGCCCTGCATCGGCAGCAGTAGTCAGCTCCAACCCATGCGTCCCGACAGCCATCTTGGACAACAGGCAACTATCCCAGGCCGCGCGATTCACGCCTGCCCGTGAGCTGAGTTGCCCGGGGATTGGTTCTTCACCCCGTGGCCTGTTCGTGCAGCCAAGGTAGCACCTTGGCAGGTACGTGTTCTCATCCCCCTTGTAGTCGTGGGAGGGTGTATTTGTTTTTGTTTTAGGAAGCATATTAGTTTCATTCCTTTACTACTTTAGCCCAGGCCTTGGCCTTGCTCCCCTCTGTGGCACCTCGAGGGCCTATTGCCCGAGACACGGTCACAAGGAGCCGACCATCCTATTTGCTTTTAGTTGGGTGTGATTGCGCGTTAGTCGTGGTTTGTATGGTTTTCCTGAGTGAGCTGCGAGAGTAAAATTGTATCGCTTGCATTTGTAAGGCCTTATAACCCACTGTAGTGTTTGTAGTAGGTTTTATCCGTAGTTAGGAGTTGGGAAAGGGTTTTCCGCACCTGTACTCCAGTCCTAAGGGAATTTGCGCCGGGGTTTGTCCGGCCGGGTAGATTCACTGTTTTAATTTTTTAGGATTTTGAATTTTAGACAGAAACCCTCAAGGAGACTTGGGAACTAGGACGCTCTAGGTTCGGGCTTTCTAGCCCAACCAGGATCGTGCCTAACAATTGGTATCAGAGCCACCTTGAGGTCTTTACTGTCAATTTGAGCACCGACCCATGAAGATTCAGCTTCAGAGGGCAGTTTAGAAGTCAGTATTCAGTTTGGTCATCCGCAAGGTGTTTTGGTCTTCTCGGTTGTCAGTGTCAGTCGTAGGATTTCAGCCTTCACGATTTCGCTATTTCCATCGCGTAGACGAGGCTTCGCTTGCTTGTTTTCAACAAGTGTAGGGCTGTACGCATTGTACACCCGAGGGTAGCTAAGCTTGAGGTCCGTCGCCGAGACACCAGGCGGGTGTGGCGATTTAGGCTCTACGAGCCCGGCCGAGAGCGAAGCGGGACTGCCGAGGCGCTAAGGAGTAGCGCGACAGTAGACGGGCCAACCCGTCTCCCTTGCCTATGGACTCACGCGCGGCAGCAGAGGCAGCGGCAGCGTGGCAGCATAGGCAGAAACAGAGTCGGTTTTTCTTTGAGAGTGGCAGCACTTAGTCAGTTTTTGGATTTCTAGTTAGGTTTATTTCCTTCAGCTAGCAAACTATTGCCTTGGCGCCTTAGATCGCAACTCCACGAAATGGGGAAGTCCAAGAAACAATTCAACCTGGACGAGCCTATTATCGAGGAAGTAGTCACCGGGCAACAAGAAGTGGCCCCTACGGCAGAGGCAGGACAAGTGCCCCTCTTCGCTATGGAAAGAATTCTAACCATAGAGCGAGAAGTGGCACAAATGAGAAGTGATATGAACAAGGCGGAGCACTTTCGAAAGAGAGATCAAGATCGACAGAATCTAGACTGCCAAAAAGAAATGGAAGAGGTTACGGCTATGTTTAGACAATTAGCCGCTAACCAAACACAACCTCCAGTGGTTGAGAGGGCTACTCAGGGCCTGAACAAAGGAAAAGGTCTGATGGATGGACCTGGCCATCAGACCGATACTGAGTATACTTATGAACTCATTCTAGTGTTTATAGGTAAAAACCTACAGAGGATACAACGATTGGATCTGAACATCTGATGGAAACAACTTGCACTCTTCAGAAAATATCTGTGTTTGTTTTTCAGCAATTGGATCTAAGAGTTGTATATCTTTGGCAACTTGTTCATCAACACTGGAGAGAAAATGCAGCTTAGATAGGATAAAATGACTAAAACTATTCAAAATTGAACTAAGAGCTTTTCATGAGAAGTGGCTATGGCTAAGCTAGTTAAATTTTTCACTTTAAGGTTCAGAATCATGTTAACCTCCATTCAGGGTTGTCAGCATAGCAGCTTGCCTCTACAAGGTCTATGATAAGACGGAGTATATCAGAACGATCTTCATAGCTACCTCTGCCTTGTAAGATAAGACTCAATCACTGAACAATCCCATAAGTGACATCTCTTTCATGGCATGCAACATAGAAGCTTCAATGCACTATCTTCTAGAATATAGTTCACATGCATATCAATGTATTGTAAATAATACATGCACATGCATACATCATAGGGTAGTTATAACTTCCATAATTTTTGTCCAATGTCCATAAAATAAATTCTCTAGAAAATTAAATTTGAATTGATGACACACTTTAGAGAAAGAGTATAAAACACGTTGAGCAAATCCTCAACAAAACTAATAAATTTTAGTTGTTCCCCAACTCAAATATCTAATGCTCGGATAAACCCAATCTTATTCACAATATCGACTAAAGCTTTCTATGTTCCTTCTTCCTTTCACCTAAACATCTGGAATGAGTGATACCTTGCAGACATCAATAATCATTTCTTAGTAAAAACAGAAGGCCTCTCTCTCCCTCTCTCTCTCTCTCTCTCTCACACACACACACACATGCATATTAGTAATGGGTGTCTTCAAGATTATTAGCATCAATTTGCTTTTCTGCTATGCTTCTAATTCTTTTAAGTTGGCTGTTATTATAGACCATAAAGGGAAGGTGCATGTTTCCCAAGTACAGATTATAATGCATTTTGTACTATCATATAATTGCATATGTCTAATGAATGTCTTACGCCCTGGTTGGTAGGCAGTATGTTCCTCTTCATAGATTCTAAAAGCTATTTTATATTTGCATATCTCTTCATCATATTTATGTAAGGATCCATCCATTTGTTCTGCCCAAAGTTGTAAGGCAGGGTCTAGGCTTCTATGATACTCTGGTAGGACTAGTGCTTTGTCTAACACCGAAACACTACACCCTGTGTCTATTAAGGCATCTATTTCCAATTTCCACTTTTCTATTTTGAATATATACGGAATTCTGATAGTTGTTCTTCTTTGTTCCTTATGGTCAATCTTCATATTGGAAAAGGTTATGGTAGTTAGTGCCCTCTCACCTTTTTAAAAAATTATGCCTTTACCTTTGTTGTTGGTATTCGGCACCTCATAATTCGTTGGATCTAGCCTCACTATCTTATTCTCTAAAGATCCTATCTTTAGTTCAACTGTAGTTAATGTTCTTTCGATATCTATTCTATTGTCTACTACAAGGATTCCTTTTTCTATAGTATTATCTTTTCTTCTAACCATTTTTTCTAAAATAAATTGTTATTGTCTTTCTTCCAAACAGAATTTGCATGCTTCGGTCATACAAATCTTGCATCAAAGAAGGGGGCGGGGATGAAGCACAAAAGCACCGGTTCGCTTTTACAACAGCTTGGGAGGCAGAGGAGTGGAGAAGAAGAAAAGGAAGGGGAGTGAGGAAGGGAGATGGACTCAAGCACTTAGAAGCAAGTACTTGGTGGTGGATGGGTGAGAGGATGATGAGTACAGACACTGAGGTGGTGCTTATATAGGCATTGGACTTCAAAACAAATTACAATCTGGAAAAGGAATATGATTCCTTTCCGAACAAGCTAAACGTGAACTTGGAATTATATGAAAAACTAAGAGCACTATAAAAAACAAACAATTCAGTCATACTTGCTATTTCCAAAATGGAAAACATTTACTTCATAATGAAGACTCTAGTCCCATGTCTCAACAACTAAATAGTATAACCGATCTACACATTTCTTTAGCGCAAAACCTAGAATCCTACAATATGAAGAATTAGGCCTTTTGGCAACCCATATTTGATACACTTAGAAATAATATTCTTAAAGAAATATTAGAATTCAAAGATACCTGAAAGACTAATTAGCCACCATGTTAAGCAAAATTGGAAGCTTCCAGGAATATAAAGATAATATTGAAGTCTTACAAAAACAAACCTTAAAATACCCTCAAAATCCTAATCAAAACTATATTGAAATCATAAAATTAATAAAGCGTCTGTACTCATCATCCTCTCACCCATCCACCACCGAGTACTTGCTTCTAAGTGCTTGAGTCCATCTCCCTTCCTCACTCCCCTTCATTTTCTTCTTCTCCACTCCTCTGCCTCCCATGCTGTTTTAAAAGCAAACCGGCGCTTTTTTGCTTAAACCCGGCCCCCATTTCTGTTTGGTATCAGAGCATAGTAGTATGCTCTTGGTGTTGCAAGTATGTTCTGCTTTTAATGAAAGTTTTTATGTGTGTTCAGATAGTAATATCAATTAAGAGAATAAGTAAATAATAAGTATTGTTGAACAATAGTATAAGCATATTGAAATATGTATATGTACAAAAATTAAAAGAAAGTAATTAATTTGTGTAATTATCAAGTGATACTTAACAAAGTTCAAATAACTTTTATAGGCAATTGGTCAATTGTATCTTCATGATTGTCATATTCATTAATGGATGACAGTTGATCGTCATTTGAACCATCCAAATGTTGAATAAGTTCATCTTCAACATCATCTAAACTCTCATATTCTAAATCTTCTATTATTGTTTTACATTCATATAAAAACACTAACACATAACAAAATGCAACAATTAGTAAAGAAACAGGACAATGTTCTTATCTTTATTTCAAAAATTACAAACATATAGCATTACCTTTGCCAGCACTTTTCTTTTGAGAAGATGAAACACTTTCTGTATTCATCTTCATATATACATGATGAAAACCAAAGAATTAAGTTTTTCTTTCTCAATGTGATTTCTTGTTTTTGTATGTATCTATCATGTAATTGCATTAGTTAATCTTTTTGATAATTATAAAAAAACATTTGAATGATAGCACAATAAATTATTTGAAAATTTCATTTATTTACCAAAAAGAATGAGCTGCATTTACATTCAATTGACAAATATAAATGAATTGAATTGACAAAAATAAAAATGAGAAGAGTAGTTTAGATAACTTCATTTGATCCACTCATAAGTTCATAATATAAATCAAAAGAACAAAAAAAAAAATGTACCATGATGTTTTTTCTTTCTTGTTTTAATTACTAATGATGTGCCGAACTCACCAACTTCATTCTCATATGAATCAAGTTGAACTAAATATCAAATCTTTCTTCTATAGTAGGCGCCAAAATTTAGCATTCCATTAGCCCATGCTTTATTCTTTTATCTTTGAGGACATCATTGTCAAAATGGAAATGTGAGTTTAGATAATACCTTGCAGCATGTAAACAATGATGCATTTGATTATCTCACCTATTATCAATTATTTGCTAAATTTTTATATATCTTTTTTTATCATTATCTATATTACATGTAGTTTTTTCTTTTGCCCTTTTCATATGATTGTATAAAAATCCTTCAACTAGCTTTTCATCTGAATCAGCAACTCTCAACACCTTCACTAAAGATAATTAACCTTAATAATATTTCATCTTGAGTAACAATTCGCATTACTACCTTGCCTTTGGGATTTTTAGTATAATAATCACTACCTTGAAATTCTGGAGATAGAAACATGTTCTTCAATGCTATTTTGTTTGTAAAATACTAAAGTAAGATACAAAGTAGCAAAACATGTAATAGCAGGCAGTTGAAGTTCTTTATCATTTATGCATTTTCTCATCAAATTTAACACCTAAGTATGTTCATATATAAGTGTACTTACAACTTTTGTTTTTTCAATCACTTCCTTAAGCAAACGTATCTTAGCAATATTTTCAAAAATTAAATCTAGGCAATGAGCTGCACAAGGTGTCCAAAAAATATGTTGAAAGCTATCAATTTCTTTTAACTTCATACCTACAACTTTGTAGTTAGCAGCATTATCAGGAACTAATTACATTACGTTTTTCTCTCTAACTTTTTTAATTATCTCTATGAATAGTTTTACCAAATTGTTAGCTGTCTTTTTTATACCATTAATATCATAAGACTTCAAAAAGTTGTACCTGAAGGATTATTTACAAGAAAGTTCATCAAATTTCTACTTTTACTATCAATCGAGTTATTTGCCATTATGGTACAACCAGTGTTCAACCATGTCTTCTTGTAGTCCTTTAATTTTATTTGCAGTTTATCAACTTCTTCTTATAGGATTGAAGTCCACATATCGTTGTAGGTTGGTGGTTTCAATCATCGACCATAATTTCCCACAACTTCAATCATTCTTCCAAAATATGGAGTGTCACATAAGTTAAATGATAAAACATTTGCAAAAAAAAAAAACTGAACTATGGCAGAATATACTTGCTTTCTTTCCTCTTTCTTGATGGCATTGTTGATTGTTGGTTGTCGCATATCTAAAGTTATAAATTGATCCATTGGTCCTCATGACATTCCAAATGCATGAACATTGGGAGATGTAAGGCCACCACTAATCATTCCTTCATCCAAACATTCATTTCTATGCAATTAAAGATTGTCTTTTTTTCTTTGCATTTCACGTTTTTGTACCTGCAAATAATTATTGAAAGATTTTACAACACTTTGTGGGTTTGTAACATGCTTTAGAATGTTTTTTAGTTCCAGCCAAGTGTTGTTTATTTCTTCAAACACCACCTTTATAAGTTTCCTTACAATAATTTCATATCAAGTTTCTCATTTTTTCTTTATTATCATGATCTTCTTGAATGCAATGTGTCAATGCTGGATCCCACCGTGACATTTTTTCTCAAACCTAACAATGTATTACAAATATAATTCAATAAGCATCCAATAAGTTCAATTACATTGTATGCAAAAGCTCAAATTACTAAGCATACCCAAATATTAACAATGCATAATGTAACAAATATTAACACCAAACGACAAATTTGAATTATTAACAAGTAACAACATATTAGAAACTTAATGCAAAATAATTATTGAAAGAACACATAAAAGTATGAAAGAATTGTCTACGACAATGCATCAATTACCATTGTCATGTTCTTTAACATGATATAAAATCTAAATATAAGAGAAGAAGACAAGCAGCTCTTCCAAAATGAGAACTTGTTTGATCTAGAAATAAAGAAAAAGAAAAAAATCATCCACAAAAAAATATATAATAAAAAAGGTAATTTTATTAATGTAAATTTTCCATGTTATTTATTTATTTATATAAAACAAAATAATGTAAAAAATATTCTTCAATTGATTCGGTAAAGGATTGAACATAGCTGTCTAGCATGAGGCACAAAAAAAACAACATGAACTAAGGCACAAAAAAAATTTGAAAGAAAATATAATAAGTTAAAGATGCATTAAATGCTAAGTCATAAAGTAAGGATACAAATCCCAAAACATCTAATAAACTAAGACACCACTTGCGACACTTGGCAACAATGGGAGGAGGACCACCATCAATGGACTACATGTCCAGACTTCAAATGATGACAATAGTAAAATAAAGATGAACACGTAATATGAGTGCAAGGATGGCACGTGTGAAGAAAATAAGTTCAAGGTCTTGACTTTGTAAGCCACATTACCACAACATAGTAAGCCACAGCACTGGCCTTGGTGATACACACAAAGCAACAAAAGCGCCATGTGGACACACTGTATACCATCACAGCAACACGCAGAGGGTGGCCAGTCATGGCCAGAGAGCCGAGAGAGCGAGAGGGTGGCCATGGCCAGAGAGACAAAAACAAACACATAAAGGTGGCCACCTATGTTCGGTGTCTGCCATGGAGAGGAAGAGACTCAAAGAGAGACACCTACAGTTGCAATTGAAATTCTGACATTGGGCGATGGCTTCACAAACTGTAGCTCCAGCCTCTAGCAATTTCACAGGCGTGCAACGATGGTTGAAATCTTCAATTTCACATCTGATTTGGGATTGAGAAAAGGGGATTTAGGGATACAAACGGGGTTCAGTTAGGGCTACGTGTGAAGTCCTTTTGACCAGTGTTACTTAGTTTTAAATTTTTTTAATTAAAAAAACTAAACAGACTACATCCCTGAGGTGTACACCTCAAGCATGGAGTGTACCACGGATGGAGGCATACACCTCTACCAAATGAGGCACATGCTTCAAGGATGTGTGCGCCTCACGGCAAGGCCTCAAGGCGTTTTTTTCTAAAAAATGCTTTGAGTCACATTTTTTTGTGTGAGGCGTATGCTTCTTACAACATTGTTGTGAAGTAGAACAAGGCAAAGCGAAGCACTAAGCTGGTGATGCAATGCATAGCTAAGCGATGCATAGTGAAGCTTAATTAAGTTACACGGCAGAAATACTCTAACATATTATATCAACAAAAATCATGTCAAAAATTAAAAAGAAAAGCAAAAAACATTTTTCTTGTGCCAAAATCAGAAATGAAAGATGGCACTGTTTTGCTATTTGCAAGAAAATTTAATTAGTTGTTATCAACAATTATACATAAAAGTTTATAAAATATTTAATACCTTATAAGTACTGCAGATGAAAACAAAGAAACATTACTTTGGTTTATTTAAACAACATGCTCATGAAAGCACCGCCTTCGTCAAATGGTTATAAGTTCAATTAATTCACTAAACTCTATGATTTTCGTCCAATATTTACTAACTTACACTATTTCAGTCAACATAAAATGTTCAATAAATTCAACAATCACGGTTTAATCTAATTCTGCCATGCAGCTGAGAAAAAAAGTAAACAAAAACAATATGAAATAGAAAATCAAAAAGA
The DNA here is from genome assembly GCF_008831285.2 of Nymphaea colorata. NCBI lineage: Eukaryota > Viridiplantae > Streptophyta > Magnoliopsida > Nymphaeales > Nymphaeaceae > Nymphaea > Nymphaea colorata. Next base: position 9,829,326 of record NC_045151.1, on the reverse strand, counting down.
TACAAGCATTAATTGCAAAACAGAGGGAGAGACAGACTAGACAGATAGTCAGGCACTTGAGGTTCACATCTCGTGCGTTGATGTGTGCACTTCAAATACCACCGGTAGTATGCACTGGTGGTTATGTGTTTGGTTAAGGTAATATATAGCAGTGCTAAAATTCACAGTTATAGGTTTATAGTGGTGAAATTTTCTACCGGTGGTACAAAACACCAGTGTAAGCACGTTTAGCGGCAAAGAAAAATCACTGGTATAAATGTATATGGCGGCGACCTAAACCACCTTACCATCATCAGTAGGGCTGTACCAGTCCGGTTCATCACCAGTATTGCTTACTGTCATTAAAGAAAAGCACAAACAAAATTTATACCCCTCAAGAAAACATTTATAACCTCTAGTAAATATTTCCAAGCCTTTCAACAAAAATTATGTCTCACGTGACGTGTTCCTTCCACCTCCATGCACTAAGGGGGAATAAAACTCAGCCACGTGATGCAATGGTCAACTATTGACAGATGACAGTGCCATGCTAATTAGAGATTATGGTGGCGAGGGCAATCTGTTTTTTTCGGTAAGGTTGCAAGAGGTGAAGGTATGTAGATTATGAAGTTGCTCAAAAAAATCAGAGTGAAGTCAATTTTGTGTCACTCAACAAGAGATTTTATTGTATATATACAATGACGGCAGGAAGGTATTCATACTCTGCCTCATATATCATTCGTTCTTTATAAAGAATTTCATCTTATAAAAGAACCAAAGAAGGACAGTTTAAAAAGTGTAATGAATATGAATCTATTTTTAGTAATGTTTCTTGTAACAAAAAGTGTAGATGCCTAAGATAGCGTTATACATAGTTCTACTTATTGTATTGCAAACATGTTCATGCTTTGCTACTTTGTACTTTCAGAAGTCCTAAAAATCTTCCATGTTGAAGTGTTTTGAAGATGTTGGTCATATTGCTCACTATGCTTAATATAGCAGATTGACCTATATAAATTTAGGAAGTGGTTGCCAACACCCGCTTCTAAACAAATGATTAGTGGAATCCAACCTAAGAGTTGGGTTTTCTTTCTACTCCATGTTTTTTCTTTTGACACCTATATCATTGAATGCAGCAATGTTATTTCAATTTGAAACCAAGCTGATATCATTACTAGCATGATGATGTAATAAATGACAATCTGTCATTGAGAAGAACCCCTGATGGTATATCAGCATAAGCTGAGATTCTTTTAAAGAACTAATAATACAATATATGAGGCGGGGTATGAATACCTTCTTACCATCATTGAATCAAACCCATCAGTCCGTGCACCACTTCATATATATATATATCCTCAGATAAATTAGACCGGGAAAATAATTAATAGGTTTGATGCATTTTCCTTCTGAAAGTGACAAGTAACTTATATTTATACAATAACTTACAGACACATGCCCCAATAATAGAAAATTTTAAAAAATATGAAAAACACCATTTTAACCTAATAAAAAGGAAAATACCTTTGAATAGAAAATTTTTCATGGGCCACATCTTTTGTCAATTTCCTCAAATATTTCCATTGATTTTATAAGTATCAACATTAATAAAAAAGGCACAGGGAGAGTGTATGTACAAAATGTGATATTTTTCATTTTTTTCATAGAAATTACTCATGATTTTAACATTTTTCTTCAATTAATGAAGCAGTCAATTTTTACAATGTCGAACAACTTTTTACAATTTATCAAATATTAAACAGTTAGTTATAAATATATTAAAAGCAGATTCATTACTTGTAAATTTCTCAAATTTTTATGACAATTACTGAATTATGACAGAGAGAGGTGGTTTGGGGGGGGGGGGGGGGGGAAGGTGCACGAATGAACCAGAACCAGACCAGAATATCTTACATAGGTGAATTAAATGTGATGGCTAAGTATCGTTACAGAAAGATGGATAAACATATAAGATTTACATGTCAATATGTATGTGGATCCAGCAACCCAATGAAATATATTTTACAAATATAAGGGCCACATGTTAGTTGAGCCCTCCCCTGTACGCCACTAGCACGTGCTTAGTATATTATATTATTGAGCGAAATGAATTTGTTGTGTTTGATAGAATGAAATTTTGAGTTCAAAACTGAAAATGACTTGTTTGATAAATAGTAATTAAAATTTTATAACTGATGGATTCAAACCATCATAACAAATGCCTTAAAGAGAGAATAAAAAATTTTTAAATTCTGAAATTATAATCATAATTTCAGAATTTTGATTTGACGATAAGCTTATAATTCTAGAATAAAAATTGTTTTTTTAAAATATAATTTTCTGTTCATAGAAAACAATAATTTTAATTTTAAAATTCTTAAACTTCAAGCTCATTGAACACCCCTTAATAATACAAAACACCCCTTAATAATACAAAAAAGAGTTTGTGTGTCAAATTATGAGACAGTAGGCCCATCACATAAAAAAGGTATCTCTCTCTCATTATATATTCATGTGGCTGGTTGTCCAAATTTAACAATTTGTAGCTAAAAATGATAATTAAATTTCTATTTACCATGTTCTACAACATTGTGTCTGTGCATATATATATATATATATATATATATATATATATATATATATATAAAAGTTGGTGAGACGAGTTATGGCAAACGTATCATATATTCGAGCCTGCTGCTATCAAAGTGATCTTTCGTTGCCGAGAACCCCTTTAAGCTTACCTACAGCCCATTTTATGCACACCTTGGGATACACAAAATTTTTGCATGCCAATACACTAATAATGAAAATACTCTCAATTAATAAAAAAATAATAACAAAAAAACTAAAAAATGAAAAACAAGAAAGAATATTTTATTTTGAAATAATTTTCAAAATATCTTAAGCCCTAACCCTTTTTTTTTTTTGACGTATAGTGGTGCAGCCACCAACTCCCTCCTATTTTTTGTCACCATGTGCCGATAGGGCCCAAAGTAGAATGCCACTTGGGCATCCATTTTTGAACTTAATGATAAGGACAAAAAAAGCCTCCCAAATGACAAAGATGCAAAAGTTGCTTTCTTTGTAAAACAGAAAAAGACAAAATTACCTTTCGCAGAAGAGGAAAAATCCTGTAAAAACTCTCAACCGAACCGCTTAGACATTACATTTTTCATGGAGTGGGATCATTCGCTTGAAACCTTCTAAGGTTTTACATGGCAAATCTGTAATCAGACTATACCGGTTGACTTTGTAGCCAGAGTGCACATGATCACTTGGTTAGGCTAGGTTTATAGATATGTTTATCGGGACTTCATGTTATTAAAACTTAATAGCATGCAATACCATTATTTGCCTATATATTTAATAAAGCTAGTGGTTGAATGTCTAGGTGGAAGATAGCCTAAGCATGAATTTGTTCTCTGCTATCTGTTCATTAGCACATCGATGAGAATGAACACGAATACAAATGTACAATATGATAGAAACCACTTTAAAATAATCATATATTGATAAAAATTTCATAATTCACAAAACAACAAGCATTACTTTTCAACAATGCAATACAAAAAATCTTGTAATTAGTTCCATGGCTTTCCTCCCCGTATGCTTGCCACCACCTCCTTGACTCAGCTTACCTTTCTCAGCTTTCCATCATGGGCGATGCTGTCGGTGGGAAGATCATCCACAATGTCCTCGCCTCCAGCCAGGTGGCTGATCTATCAGGCCTCAAGGGTTTGGTACCAGGGAGCTCCTCTTATGTAAACCACCAGCGGAGGGGCTGCCGGACATCGCGGTGATGGTGGTGATGAGAGGTCGAAACGTTCTAGGGACCGGTGCATGATATTAGTGGAGGAGCTGAAGAAGTTGGGAAGGAAGGTGGTGAAGTTGCACGTCTTCTCGGAAGAGGAGCATGCCTTCTATGTGTGCAGCCCCTAGGGAGAGGCATCTACTGAGTTGATGGGCTTCATCTCTAAGTTCTTCTTTCAGTTTTGATATATAGGTGTGAATGTTGTATGAATGCTTTTTTCTTTAATGTTGCATTAATTAATTGCTGATAGAACTCATCTGCCACTAGAAAGAAGATTGTGCTGCTATGTTGCTGGTGCAACTGTGTCGGGGTGTTCTCTTGGAAAGAGTGATGTAAAATCAATGCAGTGCAAAAATGGAAAAATAAAATAGTGATATGATCGGTTTATAATGGTAGAGGCTGAATTTTTTGAAAACAAAGATATTCTACTTGAGAGAATTATAACATCTCTCTTGTTCATATTCGATTTATAAGAAAAAATAAATTCCTAATGGATCCATCCTTTAAGTAAATGGTGACCAGATTGACAAATAATTTCTTAGTTACTTTGTAAAGCAACCGAAACATGTCTTCTTCCTACCCAATGCAGAGACAGCTAACCTTTTTGTTTTTTTTTTTAAAAAAATTCATTGTGTAAAATGGTTTTTTTTTTCTTGAATGATACATGTGGGTAAATCCTCATCTTATGAGGACAAATAGTAGAATAAGAGAGGTGAGACTTGATGGGGACAAAGTTTGAAGCTAACTAAGGGGTGGTGGCATCTAAGGGTTGTTTAGCAAATTAGAGGGTCTCCCATACTTTTCACTGTGACCACTTTTGATATTATAGTTATCACTAAGAAAATTTTTAAGTTTAAACTTTTTTTTGTTTTTGGGTTCAGCATTTTTTTTTGTCGATCGCGATCTTAAGTTGAATGTGATGCTTTATAACCCTCTGTAATTTGATATGAGTGTTTGGTCCTTCTTATGACATAATTTCTATTTGCATATAGAGATTGATCAATAATATCATTTGATATAGCTTAAAAGGGATACAAAAACTGCAGAACATGTTTTATTTTTTTGTTACAGTCATATTTTGAATTTATGTTAGCACTAACCTTAAAGACTTTATGGCACAAAACAGAAGTGTTTTTTGAAATAATAAAAAAATCAATTTAAAATTTAAAAATGCTTTGAAAATTAGAAAATATTCTTACATTAATAACAGCTATTACAAGCATGACAGATTTGATGCGCTTCGTCAACCAAACCGGTAAGTCTAGATTAGCATTTCGTTAAAGAAAAAAGCTAAAAAACCATCGGCCATCATCTCGTTCGTTAAATATTATGAGGCGGATGCAGTTTTCTTAAGTTCCTATTTGTTTCGGATCAGATAGGGAGTTACATGTGAACATGGATTTGGATCTTTTTTTTCTTTGACCCCAATAAAATGTTTGAAGAACATAAAAGGAAAGTCGACTTCCCAAGTGCATGCTTGATGCAGATGATAAGTATCGGGGTTTTAAACGGTTTTTCCGAAATGCATCACATTTTTACCATGTAAAAACCCAATAAACAGGGAAAGATTTCTAGCTCATCTTCTCGTCTACCTCTGGAGGTTGCCTCTTACGATCTGCCATAATCAAGGAGGGGGAGCTCGAAGGTAGCACGGCGATGGCTGGTTTCCAGTAAGATCGATCACTCTTTCCTCTCTTTTTTTTTATTTTTTTTTCCCGGCCATTTCTCTATCCCTTTCGTGTTTTTCTGGCCCATGACTGGTTTTCTGGAGGAGGGAGAAGGGTCTTCGTTGTGCCATCCAGGTGGTTTCTGATATAATTTCATCTAACATGTGTAACAACGGTCATGACTCCCCTTTTCAAAGAAGTTTTTTTTTTTTTAAATTTATCCTCGTTGCTCATTTTGATTTGTTTATGGTTTGATTTGTGATTTATCACTTTTGGGTATGTTGTCCAGGACCATTAAGGTCTTGGTTGCTGTTAATTTTGTTAGTCAAGGTAGATTCCAGTGAAGACCATTCGAATTATCGTTCACAAGGAAGTTGGGTGTTTCGATCTGACATTTTGAGCATTTCTTTCTGCTTTCTATTATATCAATGGCGGCTTCTCCATTTCTTATGCAGGATCAGACGGATGAAGGTTTCTTTGACAAGCTTGTGGATGATGAGTTTCGGATCGATGGTTCTTCAGCAGCTGGGTTACAGGAGGGTAATGATTCCGATGGGATCAACTGGGCTCCCTGCTGACACTTCTCTAGTGAACCTTTCCTTGAGTGAATCAGAGTACCATTAACAAGTTCAGGTGGATGAGGCTGTTGCCGGAAAAGCTGGCTCCTTTAGTGTCAGTAACTCGGTCAAAATCAAACCAGAGAAAGTAAATCAGGTTGCAGAAAGGAGTAGTTCCGATGTGCTTGTTGAGTCCAACGAGTCTGCCATACCAGTAGAGTTGGTTGCACTTGGTGCCAGTGCCAATGCCCATCTGAACAATTTGGAAGCAGATTTTCCGTCTGTTAAGGGTTCTAAGCAGACCCGGGCGAGCATGAAGGAGGTGCAGTGGAGTAGCTTTCATACAGGTATGGGCGATAATGATTCTGGTGGTTTTAGTTCTCATTCAGATTTCTTTGCAGAATGGATGAAAATACATCTAGACAGACTATAGGGGAGCATGACACCAAATTCTCATCAACGTTTTTGCAATCGGGGTTTTAAACGGTTTTTCCGAAATGCATCACATTTTTACCATGTAAAAACCCAATAAACAGGGAAAGATTTCTAGCTCATCTTCTCGTCTACCTCTGGAGGTTGCCTCTTACAATCTGCCATAATCAAGGAGGGGGAGCTCGAAGGTAGCACGGCGATGGCTGGTTTCCAGTAAGATCAATCACTCTTTCCTCTCTTTTTTTTTATTTTTTTTTCCCGGCCATTTCTCTATCCCTTTCGTGTTTTTCTGGCCCATGACTGGTTTTCTGGAGGAGGGAGAAGGGTCTTCATTGTGCCATCCAGGTGGTTTCTGATATAATTTCATCTAACATGTGTAACAAAGGTCATGACTCCCCTTTTCAAAGAAGTTTTTTTTTTTTTAAATTTATCCTCGTTGCTCATTTTGATTTGTTTATGGCTTGATTTGTGATTTATCACTTTTGGGTATGTGGTCCAGGACCATTAAGGTCTTGGTTGCTGTTAATTTTGTTAGTCAAGGTAGATTCCAGTGAAGACCATTCGAATTATCGTTCACAAGGAAGTTGGGTGTTTCGATCTGACATTTTGAGCATTTCTTTCTGCTTTCTATTATATCAATGGCGGCTTCTCCATTTCTTATGCAGGATCAGACGGATGAAGGTTTCTTTGACAAGCTTGTGGATGATGAGTTTCGGATCGATGGTTCTTCAGCAGCTGGGTTACAGGAGGGTAATGATTCCGATGGGATCAACTGGGCTCCCTGCTGACACTTCTCTAGTGAACCTTTCCTTGAGTGAATCAGAGTACCATTATCAAGTTCAGGTGGACGAGGCTGTTGCCGGAAAAGCTGGCTCCTTTAGTGTCAGTAACTCGGTCAAAATCAAACCAGAGAAAGTAAATCAGGTTGCAGAAAGGAGTAGTTCCGATGTGCTTGTTGAGTCCAACGAGTCTGCCATACCAGTAGAGTTGGTTGCACTTGGTGCCAGTGCCAATGCCCATCTGAACAATTTGGAAGCAGATTTTCCGTCTGTTAAGGGTTCTAAGCAGACCCGGGCGAGCATGAAGGAGGTGCAGTGGAGTAGCTTTCATACAGGTATGGGCGATAATGATTCTGGTGGTTTTAGTTCTCATTCAGATTTCTTTGCAGAATGGATGAAAATACATCTAGACAGACTATAGGGGAGCATGACACCAAATTCTCATCAACGTTTTTGCAATCTCAATTGCAAAATCAAGCTGGTTTTGTTCAAAGGAGAATACAGCAAACTGATGCAATCAATGTTGGCCTGCAGTCGTCTTCATCTTCTGTCTTTGATAGTTCTTTTGTTCTAGATCCCCAAGAGGAGGTCATTGAGAAGGGCCTAAATGGTGAAACTGCTGATTTGTTGTGAAGTACAAGAAGGTGAAGCGATGCACTAAGTTGGTGATGCAATGTGTAGCTAAGCGATGCATAGTGAAGCATAAGTTTCATGGCAAATATAATCCAACATATTATATCAACAAAAATCATGTCAGAAATTAAAAACAAGAGCAAAAAAACCTTTTTTTTTTTCTCGCGCCAAAATCGGACATGAAGGATGGCACTGTTTTGCTATTTGCAAGAAAGTTTAATTAGTTGTTATCAATAATTATACATAAAAGTTTGTAAAATATTTAATTAAAATTGTGAAACAGACAGTTCTAAAGAAACTTCTTCAGTATTTCCTATGGACTTCTTGCTTCCACTTGCATGTGCACTGCACCTTATGTTTGCCTGTGTGACTGGTTTAGTTTCAGTTTGGGACTGCATTCTAGGATCAAGAGGTTGGAAGGCTGGGCCGGTGGAAACATTCAGTTCTTACCGGCTAGTTAGCAGCTTTTCATTTCACATCCTTTATTTTTTATATTTTCTTCCACAAGATCTTTCCTTTCTGATCTTTGTGCTGATAATAGTGTCGGCCCAAGGGTAGGATGGGCCTTCTGGTCACTTGCTGAAATTGAGTCACTAGAAAACAAGTGCTGAAAATTTCTGGGTTATTCAACTGCTTTGAATTTCTTGAGAACAGTACTTGCCATGAATTTAAAAATGAAATTCTCAAATAATGTCATCTACCAACAAATTGGATTTTGAACTGGATTTTTGGCCATCTCAATTAATGTCCAAAACATGTACATCTATATGTGATTAAGGTACATTGTTTGTTAGAGGTAACTTTAGACTGTTTGTGCGGCTGCAGATGTCCTGATGAGTATAAGAAACATGGTAAATTTGACATGGTTTAATTCGACATACAACCTTGGTTAAATCTTACCATGTTGTTGACAAAAAAGTAAATTAAAACAAAAACATAGCTAACATGAAATATAGAAACGATGCAAGTCTCAATCACAAAACAGAGAAGGGGGGGGGACACTTGAGTGATAAGAGGCAGCTGAAGCGGGCGGTTGCGTGCTTGCTTCAAATAATAGTGGTAATATGTGCTTCTTTCTTTGGTACTGGTTACGGCACAATTTAATGGTGGTAAAAACAACCGTTGAAGTTTTATAGCGGTGAAGACATATATGGGTGTTAACATTTAACAATCACCAGTATACATACGATTTAACGGTGACAAAAATCCAATGTAGGGCATATATACCAGCCACAAAAGTCACCGGAATGGTGAAATATCCACACCTTTCTCCTAGCAAGTTCCAGTTCCAATCAATCAAAGATATGTCTCGCGGGATCTATTCCTTACAAGTCAATGCACTAAGGGGAAAGAAAATGCAGCCACATGTTGAAAGACATCGTTGGAAAGATGAAATCAGCCCTGAAAAATAAAGTATTTTGTTGCTTTCACTGTTATAATTTCCCTCCATCAAAAGGTGTATCTATACATAAAATCATGGCAATTGCAAACCATAAAAAAGAAGCCAATTTCACCTTTCATGATGTTCCCAGATTTCATACAATGAAGAACAAAATGATATTATTCCTTTGGTGCTATATGAACTGGTTTTACAATAAAAAGACGTTTACAAAGAGGTCATAAATAGTAAAACAAACCAGATTGCAATAAAGCAACTATAGGGTTCGTTTTATTATTCATTAAAATAAAATTGTGTCTACAAAAAGAGTTTCTATCGTCAAATTTACGTGTTAAATGGAGAGGTGGGCATGAGTATGTTAACCATCATCCATATTAAGATACTATGCATAATGTCACATATGCATATTTCATGATGGTCACAACAGAATATATTATTGCATTTCAGAACCCAGTTTTGATAGACTATCTAAACAAGACATAGTGTCTCAACTACAAGCATGTACAAATACAATTCATGCTACCACACAGTCACTACAATATTTTTGTTTATGCCATATGACCAATACTTTAGGACGAGAACCGTAGCGAATAACCTCTACATTTGGTCAGGACAAGAATGAGTTTTCCAACTCAAGCCATTTGCATATTTTGTGTGTACCACAGTTGCGCGATAACTTTTTCCACCTTTTTTCTCTCTCTTTCTCTTTCTCCCCTCAAACCCACCAGTTAAGTTGCAGAAGCGTAATGTAAATCTAGGATTTTCCCCATTCTTTTAAACAACAAAAGATTGAATGCATGAAAAAACAGAGAGGTCGGAATGATTGCGTTTTGCTCCTCTTCGTCTCGCTGCGGCGTCTTTCTTTTTACTAGCGCCTTCTAGTACTCCAGAAAGGTTAGTTGGATATGCAGTTGGAAAGTTCCTGTTTTCTATAACCACATCAATTGGAGGCTTCAGATTCTTGTTTGGACACAATGTCTTAAAAAGAATGATTATGTTGGTTGGATTTCTCTCGTGCTACCCTCGTGTGTCTTTATTGCTCTTCCATATCAACTTCCTTCTTGCCTTTTAGGGTCTTAGACCAAATCGCCTCTAATGCATCGCCCCTCTCTCTGCCTCTATATTATCTCTCTCTTTTTCTCCCTCCCAATCCGTCGTGGTTTCCACCGGTGAGTACTCACTACAACAAATGTTAGAAACTGGAACTAGGATCGAGCCATTAGCATCGGTTTGTAGATCCTTTCCTAAATCTCAACGTAAAAAAGACGTGTTACTTGTGACAATAAAGCCAATCCCTCGCCCCCTTTCTGGTAAAAATCCACCTTCTGCTCATCCCTGTGGCCCTTGCCATCGCAGCATGGACTGATGTCAAGCATCCATCACAATCGACCGATTGTCGCTGACAGAAGATGCGAAGAAGAAGAAAGGTTCCTCAACTCTGTCATTGCTTCCCAAATTTTTCTGTTTCATCAGAAAATCCATGATTCACCTGCTTTGTTGCTCGTTATCTGGCATTTCTCCTTCCTCAGTTTGCTGGTTGCTCACCTTGCCATCATCATGTTGTTGTTCATCTACTCTGCTTGCAGCAATCGCCAAATTGCTGGTTTGCTTGGATCGAATAGGAGTTTGGTTTTCAAATATTTGTCAAAAATAAGAGAAAATATATGGTTAATAAAAATTTCAAGAAATATTAAAAATTAATTAGAATCTGGCCAGTCTCACTATTAAATTGGCCATGAAATGTAATCTGCTTGCAGTCGGCTCAATTGGATGAGCGCGACAATTAGGGGATGCACAGGTGACCAACTCTTGGTAGAAGGCAAAGGAAGAGCTTGAGAAATCTGGCCGCATATTGAGGGGGATATGGGCTTTTTCTTTGAAATTTTTGTTTAAGGTGGCCGCATGTTAGTTGTTTTCTTTTGTGGATTATTGTCTTTGTTTCACTTTGACCCTCACATTTTGCCCAACATATTCATTAGCTCCAGCATTAATTCTGTGGATTAATGCCTGGATTTCTCATGTGTCGTTGATTTGCTTGATTGTCACATGTGACAGAAGGAACGTAGGGTTAATTCATCTTTTCAGTTGTTTCAATTGTGGTTTTTTTTTTGTTTCATTTTTTGTTGCCTCTGCTGAGAATGCAGAATCTCATGTTTGGATGATGTGACTAACGTGGATTGGTTCCTTCTCTTTTTGTTTTGTCAGGCTTGGGTTGAAGATACATTAGTTAGGAAGGTGAGGTATTCTGGTTCTTCGCTTCTTTTTCTTCTTTTGATTGTTTAGGACTTGGTTGATCTAGTTTCCATGGGCATGGGCACATCAGTTCTTTTATCTTCCCCATTTTTATAAAACTTTTTGGGAAGAAATTGTAAATATGGTATAGAGATGGCTAGTTGGCATTCATTTGACATGCAATTTCCATATCTTGGAATAAATTTATTTGTACAAATGTGAAGCTTCCGCCCCCTCCCTCCCTCCTCTCTCAACTTTCGTTTGATCTTTTTCTACCAAACAATGCCAACCAGAATTACCCAATGCCTTTTTATCATCAAAATCAGACAGGCCAGATTTTGTGGGCTCATTTAGGCGAACCAGAGCGACTCAACCCTGGTCCCTTCTCCAGCCATCACCACCAAACCTGGCCACAGCCACAGGTGCCGAATCTTGTTTTTTCATGCTCCTTCCCCACCAATAGAAAAGAATGCAAGGAGAGGGTAGACTTATTATGAAGCTTTTACTCTTTATAGTTATTCTGTAGCTTCTACATCCCCACTTCTATTAATGAGAATATTCTTTGCTGTCCAGGCATCTCTTCTACATTTCTATTTTCAAATTTCCCCTCCCTTGAAGACTGAGATTAATTTAGGCTGTGCCCATAATTTGGCCGTAGCCTTTCATTTTTCTATTTTCCTTTTAACGAGTTCAGAAGAATTCTAATCTGAGTTAAAGATTCAACTTGGCTTGAATACTTAAGATACAGTAAAAATTAAATTCTGCTCTATGCTCTCATTCAAACACAGAACACTATACTTGCACCTTCGGTGGGACCTGAGTTATGACAAACTGAAAATCTTAAAATACATCAGTCTTTATTGAATATATATTTTTTATTACATTTTTTGCAAATAGGCCGTCATTTAATTAAGGTTACTCCAATCTTTAGGTGTGATTGAGATACTACACATGCATGTTTGCTCCAGTCATTACCACCGAACCTGTCCACAGCCACAGGTGCTGAATGGTTACACTCAATTCGGGTGTTGGCCAAGGCTTAACTGTTCCATACAATTCACTTTGGCTACAGTGATTGGTTATCCAACACCCCATCCTCTTTTTTTGCATGCTCTTTTCCCACCAATAGAAAGGAATCTGGGGAGACGATAGACTGATTATGAAGCTTTTACTGTTTTTAGTTATTATGTAGCTTCTATACCCCCTCTTCTATTAATGAGAATATTCTTTGCTGTCCATGCATCTGTTCTACATTTCTATTTTCAAATTTTCCCTTCCCTGAAGACCAAGATCAATTTAGGCTGTGCCCAGAATTTGGCCACAGCCTTTCATATTTATATTTTCATTTTAACGAGTTCAGAAGAATTCTAATCTAAGTTAAAGATTAAACTTCGATCCTTAATTTATGGTAAAAATTAAACTCCATTTTGTGCTCTCATTCAAACACAGAACACTATATTTTGCACTTTCAGTGGGACCTGAGTCATGTCAAACTGAAAATCTTAAATTTCTTTTTAAGGATTAATGCACTTGAAGAGAAGTATGTTAGTCTTTATTGGAATATAATTTTTTTTATTATTTTTAGCACGTAGGCCCTGATTTGATTAAGGTTACTCAGGTGTGATTGAGATACTACACACACATGTTTGCTCCTACATGATACGGATTGACTTGCCAAAATCTCTTCGAAACTACATATAGTCAAGTGGTCATGCATCATATGTTGATTCTCGGTATGTCCTCGTGCTTGAAAGGCTTCAATCATTTTCTTTCTATGTTTCCTGTTATTTTATCAAATAGGGATGGGTAAAGTAGCCAACTCTTTGGCTTATGCTGCTTGCTAAAGCATAAGCCCTCTGCTTGTTCCCTGTAGCGTGAGAGAAGGTTTTGGACCTAAAGGAATCTGACTTCTGTGTTCTGGGATGTAATATAGGGTATGCATATAAGTTTATCAAGACTTTAGTTCTAAGTCTTCTGACTATCTTGCTCAAAGTGACCGTGAGGGTATTTATTTTGGTGTTACCCTTGGCATAATTGTTCTAGGATAAGAACTGTTGCCATAATTGCGTCTGGTTCCTATTCCATGTGCAGCATGAACAGAAACATCTTGTTTGAATGTTTTTGCAACCAGGTGCATCTGTTCCTCTTGGAACAGATGCTTGGTTGTCAATAATCAACATATATATATATATATATATATATATATATATATATATATATACACACACACACATATATATATATATAGATAGAGAGAGAGATATGCACGGGAATGTGTGTATATAACTTTTTTATGTCGATATTCAATTAGCGAAATTGAACATTGGCAATTAATGAAAATAAAAAGCACATTTTCAGTTAATAATTTTTTGTTAATATTACTCATCTTTTAGTAAAATTTGTGTATGTTTTCTTCCATAAAGTACTTGCAGATCAACAGCAATCTTTATGTTGATGGACCTAAGGGAACAAAATTATAAAATATATACAGATATAAGTATTTATCTATGTATACACACACACACACACAGAGACACACACAAATATACTTATGTAGCACCCATCTCTTATTGAGTGTCTATTTGCTAGGTTGAAGAGCAACAAGAGATTTTCCATCTTCATCTATATTTTGCAATCTATCCATTTCTCAATGTTGTCTGAAGTATCCATTTTTGTGGACTTGTATGTGAGCTTATGATTCTCTAACAATATGAAGTAACAGCATTCTTGGTCACTGTAATGACCAGCTCTTTGTTATGAACCTCAAGGTTTGAAACTTTTGACTTCAAATGATGACAAGCTGCTAATTGATCTAACAACATCAGATCCACGGCTTCAATGTGTAGTTTCTGATGAGGTTCATTTCTCTTTTCAGTTTCATTGTAGTGCTCATGAGTAGTTTTATTGCTTTTCAATGTTATTCTTGGATTTATACTTCATGTTTCTAGTCTACTAAAAAAGTATATCACATGAGAGCATGGACATTATGTTCATACATTAAGCTTATTATCTCTTATTTTGGAGAGAAAATGTTATTTTGGTTTAGACAACCTCTGTCTTCGCTTCTTACATTAGTTGCTTGACTATATTGAAATTGTTATACTCATTTAGCTCAGTATGAATTCCTAAAACCGATGCATGGCGAAGCTCAGCCAAATGATCATGGACACATAGAAACACATGTATAGAACGTTAACTCAATATTGTAAAGTTGGTATGTTACTTCAACATGGATTTTTAGGATAGGATAAATCTTAAACTTACTATTGCTACAATCCAGTGTTTCAGGTTGATTAAATACCATTGGTTGTTGGTTATGGCAAGGTATTTTATGTTTCAACCTTCCTTGATAATATGCCATAAACCATGGAAATTGTATATGGACTTAAAGAAAAGGAAATCCCTCCTTGACTATGCTTTTTATTCTCATTGCTAATCTATTTCAAAAAGAAGGAGTGGTGGAATCTATTTTAACAGCACTGGGACTTTAACTTGTACATATAAGAAACTTTGCTACTAAAATCTCTATAAGATCCATAATGTTGGTAGATACATGTTCCTTTTTTTTTTTGGTTCTTTCAGTAGTCTTTTATTATATTCAAACAATTTATAATAGTTAAGAGAACTGTCAAACATGTTGTAGTTGTGGTAAGTCTTTAAAATACCTTTTTTTTGTCTTCATGTGACTGTTCACAATTTATTCATGTCCATGGATGGAATCTAAAATACATGAAGGGAGCCTATGTCTACAACAAAATCAGCATTTATTGATATTGATGATTTTGACAAACTACTGAACCAGTTGCAACTTGGAGGTATTTGTATCAGTTTTTTAAATGTCTAATTGTCAATTGTTGTTTCATGTTCTCCATGAGCAAGGTGTTCTTTGTCATAGTCATAAATTAGTTGCTATTTTTTTATTGCAGCTCTAGTTAGATACATTGCTTTTTAAGATGTAGGAGGCAATGGGGCTTGAAGCCCCACGGCAAAGGCCTAATTACGTCAAGTCTTTTATTCTCTACTTGAGGCAAATGTCTTGTGTTATTTTAGTATTGATTGGTTGCTTGCATTTGAGTTATCGTCATAGACTTAGTATTATTACCATGCACTTTTTGTGCATGTCAAATGTTAAAGCGTTGCCCAATTTCATTTATGTGAAGCAAGAACTAGCAAAGCAACAAGCTGTGACACATAAGTTTTAGCATATAATGCCCACAAAGATTATGTCAAAAAGTTAAAGAAAAGAAAAGGAAGCAAAAAGCATTATTATCTCATGTCAAAATCGGAAATGAAGGATAAAATTGTCTGCTAGTTTGCGTGCTGACAGAAAATTAATTTAGTTGTTAACAACAATTTTCCATCAAAGCTTCTGAAATTTTTAAAAACATGTAAGTATGGCAGATGAAAAAAAAGCAATACTTTAATTTATTTAAGCAACACACTTGCGAGGCACTTTTTCATCGAACCATTAGAAGTAAAATAAATTCATTAAACTTGACATGGTTTAATTTGACGTACAACATTTGTCAAATCCAACATTGGTTAAATTCTACCATATTTTTGATAGAAAAGTAAATTAAAACAAAAACATAGCTAACTTGTAGAAAAGATACAAGTGTTAATCATAAAACAGAGAGGAAGGGACACTTGAGCGATAAGATAAGCATGCAGCTGAAGCGGGCGGGCTTTCAGTGTCTCCGATACTGATTAGAGTAAGATATACAGTGGCAAAAACTACCGTTGTAGGTCTATAGCGGTGAAGACTTGAAGCGATGTTAAACATCGCTGGTATACATGGATTTATCGGCGACAAAATCACCACTGTAGGGCACATATACCAGCCACTAAATCACCAGTATAGATAAGGATGTGCACCTCTCATCGAGCAAGTTCCAGTTCCAATCAATCAAAGATATGTCTCGCGAGATCCATTCCTTACAAGTCATTGCACTTGGGGAAAATGCAGCGACATTTTTGTTTAAGGAGGAAAGACATTGTTGGAAAGATGAAATCAACCCTGAAAAGTAACGTATTTTGTTGATTTCACCATTACATTTTCCCTCTATCAAAATGTGAATATATATATATCAATAAACCATGGCACCTTCAATCGAAGCACAACATTGCCAACAAAAAGAAAAGGAACTCAATTTCCAGGCTTTCATACAATGAACTAGAGACTTATATTCTCCTTTTGTGTGGTTTTAATATTCACCTTTGGATTAGTTTTACATGTTTGCTCATTCTTTGGCCTACTTTTACATGTTGACTAATTCTTTTGTTTTAGTTAAGAAAGGAAAAATGTCCTCAGTTTTGGTGTTTGTGAATGATTCTGATAACCATATCTTCTGCATCCTTAATTTTTATCTTTGAGATGTCTCCACAAAAATCTTCACCTTATGGGCAGAATTCCACAGTCAATCCTGCATGTTGCCGCATCAAAAACCCTGAGATACATTTTTATATATATCAGCCATTGACATTTTTGAGACCATACTCTTCAACTTGGTTCAACTTAATAGCTCATATGGTTGTCAGTTCAGAATACCTTTTACATATATATAGCTATTAGTGAGTTACATCTTTCTAGTTAAACTTATCCCCACAATCTTGATTTAGATAACTTTGGAGTTTGTACCGGAGCCATTAATAAGCATTTTTTCCTTTTTAATTATATTTTCCTGATAATATTTTCAATTTGATGGGATAATTTCATCATTTGGATGATTACTTTTATACTTTTGATGAGATCAAGTGTTTGTTTGAAAAACAGAAGGAAAAGTTGGACATTTGGTGTTTTTCAAAAGGAATTGCCTCTTATTTTTCTCATTTCATTTAAGGAGCAGTCTTTGTAAACATTGAAAACATTATTGATGTGGGTTCTTAGATTTAAATACATTGAGATCACACAAAGTGGCTGGGAAGACATATATGCGTTACTTTTTTTACGTTTTAATTAAAAAAAAAACCCGTGTTAAACTGTTTTTAAATCCAATGTACAGCTTCTACTGGACTTTTTGTAAGTGAGATAGATCTGTATGATTGATGTATACATTATGAAGAATTTTTTGATGGAGGAGCAGGATCTGTAACGCAAGCCACAACTGCATGTATAAGGGATTATGAACAAATCATCTTTACTTTACTCTACGCAACTAAAGTCTTCCCTGATTAGGTCCTGCATTTAATTTTTTATAAAGAACGGGTCAACCTGACCTCTACTGAAACCCAAAAGATTGCATGCTAATAATTGAATAAAATAAAAGGGTCATCACTGGAATTGTGTACAAAACAACGGGTCAACGTCAAATTTCCCAATACAGGTATAAGTGGCTCTTTGTCGACTTCTTTTCCATTTCCTTCTCTCATTTTATCTCTCCTCACTCTCTTGAATCTTGTTTGTCCCCTTCTATTTTTGAGGATTTTACATTGAGCAGCTGGAAGCATCTACTGTCACCAGCCATCTGTGGTGATTGGTGAGCAGACCAGAGCTTGAGCAGCAGCAGTAAAAACCCAACAACAACAGGTATTAATTTTTATTTCTCTCTCTTCCTCAAGTTTCTTCTTCATTTCTTGCTCTGAGGGTGTCCTAAGGCGAAATCCAGTGTGTCATTTTTTTATTCCTTTTTCGATCAGTTTTCCCCTTTCTTGTTTTCTTGCTGATCTGGCAGATGCCCGGATCAGTTCTTTTTTTCTTTTTTCTTTTGTTGCTCGTACTACACCCTGCAGGAGTTCATTATCAACTGACCCCACCTGATGACAGAGAAGTAGCAGATTTGGCTGAAGAAGAGATTCTGCACTCTGGGGTTATCTTCTTCCTTAGTCAAACAGAGTCCACCTGGGGATAGTAACAATGAACTTTTTTTTATTCATTTATGCCCTTTTCTGTTGTTCTGGAGCACAAAGGCTGTATGTGGCACAGGAATTGCACCTCTGGTCCTAAAATATCACATACCATGCACTATATATGAATGAATGATGGCTTCAATGAAATTTTTATTTCAACATCCGTTCAGGAGGGCTCCAGGCATGTCTTTATGAGCGAAGGTAAAAGGTGTGCTCGAAAAAATAAAAAAACTAGTATCCTAATGAAATCCCAGTCAAAACCATATTGTGGTTGGTAACCTCTTCTAATTTGTTTTTTCACTTTGACAAGTTATTCCTCACTCTATATAATCTCATTGGCTGGTCGTGCCAAAATGACAGAACCACATATTGTGGTTGGTGACCTCTTCTAATTTGTCTCTTTATTAATTGTTAGTTCATGAGAATTTTTAAATAGAAAAATGTAGAAAAAGCTCAACATAGCGATATAATTAGAGCCGATTTACCCCATTAATGGTACAATTTCCATACCCATATCAAGAAAATCCTTCATTTTCTACCTAGTTATCACTTTTATTTTCATTTTCATCATCAACTCCTTGACTGCATCGTCTATTCCCTTGAGTGGGTCCACCTCAAAACATCCCTCCTCCAAACATGCCTTATAGATTTCCAGTCGGCTCGTCGACAACCCACCCCTGGCCACTCCCAGCCCCAGTGCACGATGGTGCTAGCCAGCTGCGGTCGACTTGGTGTGGCTTCGGTGCCCCACTATGTCCCTGGGCAAGCTCATCAGCGTACTGGGCCCGTTTGACTCGTGGAATTTTGCCACCCCGAATGAGTTATAATACCAAGCATCGATCACCTTCCTGAGTCGAAGTTCACCCATCAGCTCTATTTTGGCTATAGGTATGTGATTTCAAATAACAGCATAAATTTTAAACCGTTTGCAGTTGGATGCTTTGTAGTTAGGCCCTTCCATGCACGTTCCTTTCCCTCTTAATGGTACATCATTGAAACTCGGTGATTCGGGCCATATTCCTAACAGACTCCATGAGAGAAGGTGATTTGGTTAAGTAATACCTGATATTATTGTCTAAGTAGACTACTAAAAGAGAATATTATGTGCTTGGAACACAGAACATTTTTAGAACATGTGTTTCAAGAATGCTATGCTTTTATTTTAGGAAATATGATCTAATTACTTACTTCTAGCATTTGATTGCTTAATTTAGGAACGATAACCATAACTGGATCATTCTTCTTAAAATAAGAACATAACATGTGTTTTAAGAAAATGTGTTCAAAAAGCACAAATTTTTTCTTACCAAATGCATAATTGGAATTTGAATTAAAATTGAAGTTTGGGTAGCGAATGACTGACAGATTATCGATTGACATATGCTTCATATGTGATTGGAATCGATAAATGGCACGTACATGGGATCTCATGGTTGTGGGAATAAATAGATAGACATAAAAGAAATAAGGTGCAGCATGAAGTAGCATTAGTAAAAATTAGAAGGTCGACCAGATCCCTGCTTCGTAAAATTTAAAAGTTTTCCTATCCTAATCTCAAAGCACCAAATTCCCAGCTCCCATCTAAAAGCAAGAGTGATTTGTACAACGGAATCTCTTTCTCGAAAAGTTTGTAAGCAAGGTATAAGGTGTTCAAAAAGGAATGTGGTGGATTGTTTTCTTGCATCTCTCTATTGCGTAATGAACCAAGATTCCTGGGATGCTCATAAAATATCTCCAAATGACTCATAAGGGCAAGGAGATCAAGGGGATTTATTTGATTTTGGAGAATGTCAGTTGAATGTAGTGGGGGGCTTTTCGATCTTTTATGTCGGTAGATCAAATTTAGATCCATATCCAATATAATTTCAAATTTAGAACTTGTTGCATGGTGGGAACCAAGACCCGGCTAGCAATTTCTACGCCCAAGAATAGATCCCAAGTCCATAATCAACTCACGGGAGCCTAAAGTCCAAACTTAAGCAAATTATTTTTACAAATTATATCCCCACCGGACAGCAAGCCCAGCTTAATAGTACCCTGGATAAAAGATACAAGTGTGTTTTCCTAGACCCATGATTTAAATCCTACTACAACACTAAGGGGATCAAGGCTTGTACAAACATGAGCGATACAAATTTAACTCTCACAACTCACTCAGCATTGATTCACAAACCATTCATACAATCCCTAGAACGGCCAAACCATGCCCTTTCCCTTTGGTGGTCTAGCTACCCGCAGCCATGTCCTTGGCATGGTGCCTTGGAGGGACTACCGACAGCAGCAATTGGCTAGAGCCTGGTTTAGAAAACAATTACACCCGTAACCCCATTCTATAGGATGTTGAGAAGTTACCTAGCCGATGAGAGACGGCCAAGAGAGACAGCAACATGATGGAGGAGCACCCGGATGGAGGTAGGGGCTCGGTCTGCCTGGCCGTCGCCTTGGTGCTTATGACTATGTTCGGTGGAAGGGTGCAGCAATGGAGGCTGCAAGAAGAGGTTGTCTGATGAAGTGGAGGTGGTGAACTGAGATGCACACGACCAATCCTTGGAGAGGGAACCTAACTAGTTAGACTCCAAGGGGACAAGCCGAGCTCAGAACAAGGAGGTGAATTCGGTTCCATGAGATCGGATTTTGCCTGCAACTTCTGCCCAGGCACTGCTTGGTTTCCGCCAAGCCGAGCGAGCGATGTGGTTCATTAAGGGTCGGCTATTGGGGAAAATACATCTCCTTTGTAGACAGCAATTCTCGAATTGATGCGGAGTGACTTGCTGCTGCCGAGGACAGAATTCTCAGGTTGATTCGCCATTGAATTCACAGTAATATGACTGGCCTTCTATCATGGACTCCGATGAACCTTCGGATGCTCACCTTGACAATCAGTCCGATAGACTAGGCTGCGATCTACCTTTCTGGCGTCTCTTTCTCTGATTTTGACAGAGATTAAGAAGCTTACTAGGGCCGATCTTGACCTGTTTTAGGCTCTGCTCGAGGGGGAAGGAACGGGGAGATGAATTCGGTTCCTCCCTTAATCTCTAGCAGCCGGAGACATTGCTTGATTACTAGTCGACTAGAGCCACGAGTCGATTTCCGTCAAGCCTTCCTGAGATAGTTCGCCGGCCTTTAACTTCTTCCGGGGATGAAGAAGTTGCACCGTGAGAAGATGGTGATTTGGTCAGGGAATTTGTGCATAGGATGAAGACGCTCTTAGAGGATTTTCGGTGTCCTCAAAGGTCGTCTCCAAACCTGTTTTGCTTCAACCAGAGCCACGGGTTGGAGCCTTGGGATTCCAGTCATCGGTGGTAAGATGATGAGAGGAAGAGAGAGGCGAGAGCCAATTCACATGAAAAACTCAACTTCTAATACTTGATTGCATACTGAAATAAAACCGGTTCTAACACATGCACCGAGACACTTGCTGAAATAAAGGACTCGACTATAAGCAAATGCATGAAAGGGAAATCAAGACAAAATGTCTCGGAAGTTCAGTGAGTTTGGCTTCTCTCTCGTGGGTTCAGCCATATAACCTGCCTAAGTTCGTCCTTAGGCTTGCCACGTGTGGACTAGGTCAGGACTAGACTCAGGGTTCGAACTCGCTATAACTGGATCTAGGTCTAGTTCCCCTGCCTGCTCAGCCTTGAAGTCTTCAGCCTGCTGCCCGCACTCCGCAGATGATGCTCCACCCACACCACCCTCTACATCAACTTCAAGTTCTGCGTTAGCCTCCTTTAGCCCATCTACGCTTTCCATTATGCTGGCCGCAAACCTGGCCGAAGGCGCTCGGCTCTCTTGGCCTTGCTTGGCCGTGCTGGCGCTGGTTCATGGCCTCCCTGTAGGAAGGTCTGCATCATTGCACTTGCCACCATTTGTGGCCTAGAGGAGTAACACCTTGAACATGAGACTCAAACCTAGATCTTTTGAGTGTAAACCACCATGCTACCCGGTTAAACTACCCCCCTTGAAGCATTTATTGCACAGTTGAATGCTGGTGAAAGCTATGTGGCACCACCACAAGTGCGACAAAAGGTTGTGCACTTGTTCATATGATCTTTGAAGGTTGTCCAAAATCCTTCCCCTGTGTTTGAATGGCAAGAGTATGTCTGAGACAAAAGGCCCGAGTCACGCCTTCTTCTCCATCATTCAAACATATAGCTCGACATACTTAACAGATTGAGCCTTCTGTAAATGAATAATTTTCTAAAGGGACTGGAGAATTCAAATGGAGTATGGGAAACAAGCAGTGACACATTCAAAATCATGCTGGTTAAGAGAAACAAATAATTCTCTGGATCAGGATTTACCTGTGTCGATCATTCTGATTATTATGTCCCCATTGACCAGTGACGTCGCAAACTTTGCCCACAGCTCACTGGACACAACTTGCAAGAAGTCTCATGAACATGTTGTATGGGGTCTAAGAACTGGATGAGGGAAAACCGATAGGATTATGGGATATTCTGCCAAACATGAAATAGTGTGTCAGGTAATCTTCAGTTACAGATTCTAGAAATCCCCTGAGGACCAAGGAAAATAATTTACTGGACAATGTGTCTGCCTCTTTCGTTGTGAGCATGGTAGCAAATCCTCTTAGGCAGTGCTTATACACATGAATTAATGACACCCAGACACTGCCCACACTGTACAATAAAATCATAGATTAAGTGATTCCTTTCTCAAGGTAATGAAACAAGTACAAGCGACTTTCTTGCCATGGAATAACGGATGACAATAACTTCAAGTGGTTTGCTTCCTGATAATTTTCTTCTTCAAATTCGTTGCTGCTACTCAACGTACATCCCATGTATACAGCATGTGCCTAGCTAGGAGATACACCCAATAAGCTAAAGGTTGGATACCAAAATGTCTACAATTTCTTTGGAAAAGAAAAATAGAACGTAGGAAAAAAGCAATCTAATTCTCGGTAAACTCTTAAATTAACGGAAAAACTGGACCCAAAATTCATTTGGTTTTGGAAATGCTCAATTACGCCCAACAATTCACTGAAATCTAATTTGATGGACTTTTATCACAAGAACTTTATCAATATAATTATCGTTATTAACAGATAGTAACAACAAAGAAGAGGTCAATAAATTTTAACTACTAATCATGGATATCATATCAAGTATACGTACCGTTGGCACTTTACTTGAAGCCCCATGGAGAAGGACAGAAGCAGAGACCAGGAAGAAGAGGAGCAGCCTGGTTTCTTCCATGGGCAATGTCGAGATTAATGGTGTTCTTCCTCCTCCGGAGGCCTTATTTGTAGCTGTGATCATGTGGGAAAAGGCCAAAACGAATTTGTGTGAGCTGTATGGAATAGAACCTTGCTGTGGCCAAGTTAGAAAATTTGACTTATCGATGCTTTAGTCCTAGGGATCTTTTCTTTTTTTTTACTTTATTTCTTTATTTTTTTCCTCGTTTTATTTTTCAGGAGGATTAAGACAGTGGGCAGACATATTATTCCAACAAAGCATGCCTTGTATTCCTTTTCTTCCCCATATATATGAAAGATGTACTTCAGATTATGCCACGATCTTCAACTGGATTGAACCATTGTGTTGCACACACACATACACATAGGACCTAGACTGGTTGAAACTGAAATAATCAGGTTTAGTTTAGTTGGGATATCAAATCAGGTTGTTACTGTTGTTGTTTTCACAGATATTGACCCCATTAGGCAACAGATAGCTAAGAGAATAAAATGAATAGGAGTGTGTTTGATAAGAGGAGCATTGTGTGCTTGTAAAATGTATTTCAAAACCTTTACATTATTGTTTCAAAACACAATGTGTAATCATGTCTAACGTCTAATTGTTGACATTATGTTATGTTAACTTTTACGTCATGTATTTTGAAAACGTAACCCAACAATACACAAAATTATTCTTATCAAATGCTCACTGCAATAATCTTGTATTGGTAACGAGGAGGAAATGTTGCAACAAGATAATAAAAGAATGTATTTTTTTTACTTGATTTATTGTGGCCGATCTGAGACCAACGGCATATCAGATTACGACATTGAGAAGAGAAAAAAAAAGTCAAACTCCTCTGAGGCCGACTTCCCCACTTTTTCATTTTACCATCGCCGCATGAATTCTATTAGTGATGAGCCAATGTACTTCAAGACCTTCAAGTTGAAGGATGATGAGTCACATGAAGGCATGTGTTCCTCACAAGACATTCACAGAGAGTTATTTAACCTAAAGTGGAAGAAAAAATAACAAAAGGAAGAAAAAAAAGAAGTCTGGGCTTCATGCATCCAACTGTTTGATGCCTCTGAAGTTGCCACAAAAACCAAAGAAAGCATCTTCCATTGGGGAAAAGTGAATTTAATCAAAAGAATATTCACACTGAGCAGCAACATTTTCTTATGTTTAGGACATGCAACATGTTTTTCCAATTTAAAGAAGAAGAGGGAAAAAACAATCAAACCTGTTTCTACTGTATTGAAAGAAGAGACTTTAAGTGCCGCTTCCTGAAATTAGGGTGGGAAGAGGAGATGTGGGTGACAAGAAAGTACAAATATTCTTTGCCGACGTAGAAGACTGAAATTTAGACCTTTTCCTTCTTTTGGCTTTCCCCTGCTCCTTTAGTGCCATCACGTGCTTTAGGCCCTCCTTCTCCCTTTCAAATCTATGATTTTTTTTCATGATGTTGTCTTTGTATGGCACGGCGATGGTGGTTGGCTTCTTTCTAGAGGGCCCCATTAAATTTAATAGGTCAAGTCCTCCCATGGTTCTTCATTGCAAGTAGAAAGTGTTTGATTCCCATTTTCAGAACGTTGAAAGCAAGAACACCTTGTGCATGTTCGGAAAGACATAAGGATAAATGTTGTCATTTAAAACCACATTTTAAAGAATTCTGGTAAATAAACTTAATGATGTTTTCAAACTTTTTAGAACATCTTTATAAATATAAAGAAAACAATATAAGGTAATGAAAAAGGTGTGAAGTTTTAGAATTAATTGGATTTTAGAAAAATATTATATTATGCGCATCTTTATATAACATTGCTATTGAATATTATAGTACAACAATTACTGCCTTGTTCAAAATAGATAAAAATTGCCTTTTTTTCCTCAAAAGAAGAAACCACATCTTCTATTTCAGGAAAATCTTACATGCAAAGACATTTTATATTTTACAAAATGACAAGACAGTGGCCCCTGTGGCTAAACTTTCTAACTCTTCCACTGATTTGCATATGAGAGAAAAAGACAAACCTGGTAGCTCTTCGCAATTTACATCTTCAAATGTACTCTCATAGAACCTCACTGGTGTTCCTGTGGGGCTAGTTGCCAAATAAAATTTTCAGTAACCATTCAATGAGTGAACAAATGGCAAGCCCTCAACCCAATTGCTAACACTCTCTAAAGAACTAGAAACAACATCGTCATTCCATGTGGCTAAGTTGGAAACCAGCACATCAACTTTGATTCTCTTGCACCAATACTTGAGAGGTCCAGAATAACTTTAATTTTTAAAAGTATGTCAAGAATACATAGCAGAAATATATGAAGAATGCCAAATTCATCTATCTGCAATAAAAAAATGAAAAAAGAAAAGAGAGTCAATAGTTTCCATAAAGGTGATTGGATCATCATCATCTATGAAATCATTGGGCTCCTATAAGTGCACCACATAATCTAGATGAATAACAAATCTTATTGTCAATGACATGAACAATAAAATATGTAACCTTTTGACCTTTCTGGATAACCAATTAAGAAGCTACTAATTGTTATAGGGTCAAAAGCCTTTATGTGAGGGCTATATAATTTGGCTCCTGCTGGATAACTCCAAATGTGCACATATAATCGTGGAGGCTTTCTGCCTGCCAATAACTATAAGGAGTTTTAGAAACAACTTTAGCATGTACATTATTCAAATTGTGTGCAGCTATCCTTAAAAGCCTCACTCCACAACACAATAAAGAGTGGTGAATAATTCAACATAACATAAAAGCCTGCAAGGTATCGGCAATATACACAGTGTCACTCGAAGTAACCCACCTGTTATTAACTGGAATATTAATCAAGTTACATTCATGAGAAATTAATGATAAATTATCTTTCCTAGCCAACAGTTCACATACTTTTCACAATTTGTCTTTTTATGTCATTTCTTCTTGCAAAAGAAGCACTTCATAGAAGAAACACCTTTTTGAGGCTTGATAGATTGGGATGTTCATCTAGCGGACTTTTCAGCCTTTTTCTTTATGACATTCTTCTTTGGTCTGATTTTATGTTGACTTTTATGAGAAGCCACATGTGCACCATGCACATTCTCACTCTTCAATCTCTCTTCTTCCTCAACACACTTGGACATCAAATCATTGAATGTCTATCCATCATTATGCATGTTGTAAGAGATGTTGAAAGAACCTTATTCAGCAGGTAGAAATGATAGAATCAAGTGGACTAAGAGGACCAAAGGAGTTAGCAACTCTAGACTACAGAACCAGCAAGTGAAAGCGATTAGATCGCTCACACTTTTCAAAGATTGCTTTCTCATATGTTGTCTTTTTATTAGTTAAAAGGGCAGACTCATTTACAAGAAGTGTTAGGTATAGATCCATATATCCGAATGTCAACAGTACAATTTCTTCCCAATAGTAGAATTAGATCCATCAAAAATGAGAATATTACTTGAGCTATAAAAAATAATAGAATTAGGCAATGCAAGTGACAAAAGATATACGTGACCATTCATGCTTGATCAATACATTGAAATAACAAATATAATAATAAGGCCCTTTATATTTTTTTTCCTAAGCAAGTGTGAGAGGCCATTGCGGCCACTTGGGGGATAAACCACGACATAACAATACACTTTACTCCCCCTACACTGTCGGAAGGGTGGGCAAAAGCCTTCCCCTTCTCCATTATGATAGGAAGGGCCCTCCCCATTTTGTCATCTTTTTCACAACGGACAAGGCCCCTGACGGGGTCTGTTGTGCTTGTGCTGCGCAAGGCAAAGAGACGCGAGGCTGCCTGGGTATGTGTTCCTCATCTGCTTCTCTCCCTCTTGTCCAGAAGGAGGCACTGCTATCAATGGGAAAAGAAAAAGGCCGGCCTGCCACATGGTGGCCCATACCCTCCTTTTTCGTGGGTGGTTTCCATCAGTGATAGAGAGAAGGGCTTCCACACTCCATTGATTTGCTTCGGGGAGGGCCCAACGGCCATCCATCTATGTCTCTTTCTCATATACCTGAAGAGGGGTTTGCCGGATGCTGCTGGCGGAGGAGACAGAGCCCCTCGCTAGCAACCCCTTCTTATTTTATTTTTAAAATACTAAAGAGTTACAAGAGAGAGAGGGAATGCAGAGACAGATAGTGTGCAAGAGCGCGAGAGCAAGATAGTTTTGAAATGGCCAGTGACAATATGCCGTCCTCTCTCTCAATAACAAACAAACAGTACATGATGCACAGTACATGATGTTGGAGTTTTGAAGTAATACTAGCCTTCAAATGCACGTGCTCAAGCATAAAAATAAATATATAAGACTTATATTGGTTCCTACCATAGTTGACAAAGAGAAGAATGAAGACGAATGACCTCCTCAGCCAACGACCACGGTCGATGAGCACGAACTCAGAATACCAAAGGTGAGTAGGGATAGATCCTCATAAATTTTCCACCTCTATTAAACCACTCTTACATCATGTGGTATTCAGCAGAGGGTTTGCAGCACTGGAATCGGACGATCGAGGTGGAGCTGAAACAATAAGAGAATGCCATGGAAGCACTAATAATAAGTGAAATAGATCAATCGTGGTTCGGACACGGAGTTCGTTCCGATTCCGTGGTTGGGACACAGAACGCTTCCCTCCCGTGGTTCGGACACGTTACATATTGGTCCAATGACGTATATATGAAGTCTGCTGGTGTGTTCAATCATATTTGCAGATGATTTTGCGGCTATAACAACATATTCTTGTATTAAAGTACAAGGTTTATCACATTTTTTTCAATAAAAATATGCTCACTTTTCAATAGGAAGTATCTGAAAAATCACCAAAAGCAATTCGAAGCAAGGCTTTGTCGTCCAAAATTCAAGCTTTCCTTACGGTACTGAAAAAGCAAGAACATAGTAACATACTGTCTTGATCAAATTGTTGTTTTGACACAGGCACACAGTGTCAACTTCAAAAACACCCAATCTTGATGTGATAACCAAACAGGCGAGGATAACAACATAGACTTATTCTAGAAATCAACCGCCAGGTAATGTAACAAAATCAAGAAGTAAAATGCAATAATGGCACACACATTATGTCTAGATAAAAATGGGCACCCGGCTTGGCCAGGCTCGACAATTTTTAATTAATTTTAAATAAATAAATGCATATATATAATATTTTTCTTATATATTTTTTGATTAAAATTTGACTGGGCTGGGCCAAGCCCCACTTTTGTCATTTTGACGCTACAATTTAGTACTAAGCAATGATTGAAAATAAGAAAACCAAAATTAATGATTATGGGTGCATCTAGGAGGAACACACGTGTCTTAACTAAAAAAATTACAAAATAGAAAAAATATATGTATACATCTGAGATGAAAATTACTTCATTCTAAATAGTGCAATTCATGTTTTATATTATCATTTTCCAATTACCTTT
Source organism: Nymphaea colorata (assembly GCF_008831285.2). Taxonomy (NCBI): domain Eukaryota; kingdom Viridiplantae; phylum Streptophyta; class Magnoliopsida; order Nymphaeales; family Nymphaeaceae; genus Nymphaea; species Nymphaea colorata. The sequence continues at coordinate 9,800,357 of NC_045151.1, read as the reverse complement.
AATATTCATTCCTTTTCAATTATCATGGAGATTGACCAATTCGGTACCATTTTTTTGGCAAAGTATTTTAATTGGCCCTTAAGTTGACCGGCCAACAAAATAGTTTTTGGATTAACACATGTGAAACAGTGTTTGAAATGCGATGGTCTGAAATTAAGTGGATTCTCTCCAAGAAAAGCTCATGATTTGGGTTAGTAATATTACTTGATAAGCTGATAAATATGGACCAAAAACCAAAGAGGGACTTTTGTTTAACAAGAAAGTGTTAAGAGCGAAGGTTGGGGATGCAAATCAACCACCAATAAAATACAAAGCTGATCAAAGACCGGGAAGTCATCTTGTCGATGGCGAACTTGGTCGTTCCAACTCAACGCATGGTCGATCAGTATAGCAAGTACGACTCCGGCTGATGGGAGGAGCATTTGGTCATGGTGCCCACCAGACATGGCGCGGAGGAGAGGTCCGAGAAGAAGAGCGGCTAGGAAAGGGCAGGGGAGTAAGTGGGAACTGATGTTGTGAATGTGAAGTGACCAGAGTCCCTCATATGTGAAAAGGAAAACCCTCATAAGATGCCTTGAACAATGGTTTTTTCTTTGGTCAGGCAAAGGGTGTATCTATTTGGTTGTTGGGACGTTGTATCAAGATGTAGATGTGGTAAAAATTGTGATCTTGATTTCATAATAGAAACAAGAAAGTAACAATCTCATTAGAGTTCAAAATGGTTTTCGCATGCTCAACAAGTGCAGGGAGGGATCAACCAGTTCAAGATACAAGTTAACCTTTCAACTTCAAAGAGAACTGGGCCTATTGTGATATTAGATGGTCCTGACCGATGTGAGTCATGGTAGGATCAAAAGTCGTTATGTGCATAACAGTTGAAAAGACATTATAGTTATATTTTGCCAAAACAGTAAACACCCACTTGCAATGCCATCATAAAATGGTATTGCTCACACATTCGTTGAAAATGATGACAACAAAAACAAAGTGTCCGCATCATAAGCTATTAGAAAATAAATCAGCTGCCACATGAGCACAATGTGTTTGTTTAAACACTGGTGACCAAGTATTTGCATTTAACATACCATAACCATAAAGGACAGTTTACCCATGACTGCAGCTCAATATTCAATTATTTGCCACAGTTGTACATTGAAAAACGTTTGATAGTAAAGTAATAACTCAAATATCAAAACTGAAATCAGAACCAGCATTTCAGCAAATACATTTAAGTAGCTTACCTATCGACTGAAAAATCCTAATTCTTCAAGTCTCAACGAGAATTAATTCTATTTCATAACAAATAAATGTCTGAAACACCCTTTTTTACCCTAAGGAAAACCAAAAAGAGGGTTAGCAATTAGATAAATTTTATAAAGTTCATAAAATGCCAAGGAAAACCCACAGATGCCATACAAATTCTTGAAAAAACTTAAATTATGACAAGAACTAAAGGGAAATAAACATAGAGAAGGCTTACATTGAGTAAGATGGAGAGCAAGATTGCTCTTCTTGACTCCTTAAGTATTTCCCAGGTTTCTGCCTTCATCTATCTAAAAATGTTGCTTTCTTGCCATTTTGGAATTGTCACATTCTTGCCCACTAAGTTATTTGTAAAGTGAGATAAGGCACTAAATAATCACCAAGGTGAGCTGGGAGAAATTTCAGAGAGAGAGAGAGAGCAGAAAGTTGCAGATATTCACTGCCAGCCCTAAGAAGATTGTCAAACAAAATGGTCAAAGGAACAGATCACAAGACATGACGTTATCAAGGACAAATGGTCCTCTCCTGAACAAACATATTGAACTAGAGATTGAGTGATCAATCCATGGAAGATGGCACAAAAAACTCACAAAGTTTGAATCCAAAGGAGAATTCAAGAGTGTGAATCCAAAGGAGAATTTGAAAATTCTAATGAATCACACACTAAACGATCTTCCAGCAACTCTATCACCGAAACCAAAAATCCAACCAGAAATCCCAGAGTTACACACCAAAACAGACGAAGTTGGAAAAAAATTTTCATGTCCAAGAAATTAGAACGGGAAGGAACAAAACAATCATGAATACATCCAATCCATGGGCATACTGAATGGTCTTCCACAAATCCAGTCACCTGAATCCCAACAGACCTAGAAATCCCAAACATTCTTCAACAGAGTTTCTTGAAAAAAGATCAAGCAAGAAACAACTACTAGGCTTATCAACTAAATCAGTCGATTGAGAATGAAGGACACCGAAAAGGAAGAGCAAGAAAGAACTAAATTCATACACATCAAATACGATCAGTACCTAAGTTTCAATCAATCTCAGGCTCTCAAAATAATTTTAAAACAAGAGCGACAAAAAAAATTACTAATCGGCAAGGCCACTTGTGTCAGCTGGCCTGGGTTCCGGGTACCCTGGGGCAGCTCGGCCCGCTGCCCAGGTCTACGTGTCAGTGCTCTGATGCTCTCTCTCTTCCCAGCTTCTTGCTTTTGGCAGGAAATTTTTGAGAGAACCTTAGCATTTGGCAGGGTTATTATAGAAAAAATTTTCACGTCGTCCTTGATAACTTGCTGTAATTTTGAAAAGTGCCTTCACATTTTCAATTTCTTAATAGAAACCCTTCTTTTTCCCACCGACTGCTTAACAGGTATTTGCTTTATTTTAAAAATTTTATCGTTATATTTTGTCAAAACTCTTCTATATCACAAAAATATGGCCATTTATTTAGTGAGTAAAATAAGCACTCAAAGTCTGGAATTTCCAATTTTACAAGATAAAGAAATCACCAACGTCCAATGCAATAGATCAACATTTATAAGAATAATAAATATGTAGCCTTCTCAAGTTATAAATTAATTTATACAACTAAACACTCAACACTTTCTTAGAACATCTCAAACACATCTATGTGGCTGCTTTTAGACAAAAAATCAAACGAATGAAAACCATGAGCAGGCTGCTCTTCCACTGATTCTCATAAGTCATTCTTATTGGTATGCCATCCTTTTTCACTCTTTGTTTAATTTTGATATAGAAAGGAGGATGCTGAGATGAAAGATGAATACAATCAAATTTTCATATTAAAAGAACTCAAGATTCATTCTCTTTTTTCCTCTCTGCTTTTTCCATATATACATGTATATATATATATATATATAGAGAGAGAGAGAGAGAGAGTGAAAATGGTACGTACTTGACCATTTGATTTTTCCAGGATAAAAGTTTGAGAGAAATTCAAAGAGAGAAAAAGGTGATGTTTTAGTCTTTGGCCATTAAAAAAAATGGAAAATAGCCTGATATCTTGGGAAAAAAATGAAAAAAAGGCTGATTTAGAAATAGAGAAATTGGTAGGCACGTGACCATTTGATTTTTCCAAGAGAAAAGTGAGAGAGAAAGTCAAAGAGAAAAGAAGAGGTGATATTTTAGTCTTTGGCTGTTGAAAGCACAATCGCTTAAACAGTAAACAACCACTTGTAAACAGTCTGCATCATAAGCTACTTGCTAATAAATCAGTTACACATGAGAATATTATCGGTGGTTAAACACTGATGACTAAGTATTTTTTACTTTTAATATACCATAACCATAAAATATAATCTTCCCATGGTTGCAGCTCAATATTCAAGTGTTTGGCACAGCTGTACAATGGACAAACTTTTTATACAAAAAATAAATAACTCAAATATCAAAACTGAAATCGTCTTTCAGGAAACTACACTTGACAAACACATTTAAGTAGCTTATCTTTCCACTGAAAACTCTTAATTCTTCAAGTTGCAACAGGAATTAATTCCATTTCCTAACAAACAAATGGAACTCTCTAGGACATGCCTTTTTACCCTAGGAAAACCCAACAAGAGGGTATGAAATGAGACCAATTTTCCTGTGTTCATAAATATGCCAAGGAAAATCCATAGATGCCACACGAATTCTTGAAAAAGCTTCATCAATTAAGACATGGACTAAAGAAGAATAAAAATAGAGGTGTTACCCAAGAGGGAGACAGAGAGCAAGATTGCTCTTCTTGACTCCTAATGTAGTTCGCAGGATTCTGCTTTCTGATCTTTGAAAATGCTGCATTCTGCTGGTCTAACATTGTCAAGTACTTTGGCATAAAGTTAATTGTAAGCCTGTAAAAGAGAAAGAAGGATGAAGATGATGAACAAAAGAAATTAATGTGGTTCGAAAGAAAAATTGCTACTCCACAACTCAGTCATCAATTTCATGATAATCTGGTTCCCTTACACAATATTTATACATTCCTATGTCTGATTCGAATTTGAATCAGTTTCCATGGGCGTACAATCTGTTTGCTTGAATTTCACCTTTGGTTTTGAATAGGAGAAACTGACATTCTCCCGAAATCTTTAATCATTGGGAAGAGGGGTTTTTGTTGCTTGTCCGATTGGCTTTGCTTCCATATTTATTGCTCTTAATTTGCTGGAATTCTGATTTATTGCTGGAGCCTTATCAAGATGTGTTTTAGTTTCTTGACTCTCATGGCTGATTTGATTTTCGGCCATATTATGCCGGATTTCCTGCAGTTATGATCCACAATTGATCTCCTGGAGTTATGAACCGTTGAAGACACACCTGATTTTCTGGAGTGAGCTGGTGCGTTATCATCCCCCCTCAACCGAAGGAAAGGTTGCATACGTAAGCCAAGATGCTGAATTGTTGCTGAGACAATGGTTTGGTAAAAAGATCTGCAAGCTGACCTTCGGTTGTGACGGATTGAGTATTCATATTTCCCAGTGCAACTTGTTCACGAACAAAATGATAATCGAGTTCCAAAATGTTTCATACGTGAATGAAAGACTGGTTTGATAGTGGTATGTAGTGCCAAAATGTTGTCACTCAGTAGAATTGGAGCTTTGGAGAGGTAGACGCTGAGGTCTTGTAAAATAAAGGTAAGCCATTTAATTTAAGCAGCAGCTCTGGCGATGGCCTGGTATGCAGCTTCACAGGATGAGCGAGCAACAGTCGGTTGTTTCTTAGAGCTTTAGGATATACAATTTGGACCAAGAAAGGTGTAGTATCCTGAAGTCGATTGGGATGTATCTGGACAGCCCACCCAGTCTGCATCAGAGTATGCTCGGAGAGTCAAATCTTCGGATTTATAGAACTGGATTCCATATTGAGACGTGCCTTGAACATATCATATAATGCGTTAAGTGTCAAGCATACTCTGAGGAATCCTTGAGGTGGGTGGTTCTCTCAAAACTCAAGGCATTCATGATGAGCCGTTGGTTCCCAAGTCGTATATGGTCACGCTTTCACCGTAGGATCCTCAAGGATCCTACTTATTCTTTCAAAAAGGTCAAAGGAATCCTTGCTAAGTCACTTTAGCCGAGGGCTATCAAGTGTCAAGTTCGACGCCTGGTCCCCATCCAACTAAAATAAATAGGCTAGCATGGAGCTGTCGACCCTGCACCATGTTTTCCCAATGTCTGTAGACTGCGCAGAATGGCCCTCCTGTGTTGACCCCCATTCGAGCACCCTAGTGACTCAAGATGGTTTGAGCAGACCTGCCCTCAACGAGCCAAACTGCTCCAGCAGTGCCGACATATCCTTTTACATTCACCGCAATTGATGGGGTCTCCTTGGCAGGCGTTGTCCTCACAGTCGGGCACGGAGATAGAGAGTGTGGGCTGCCCGCAGTTTGCCTTTAACAAGGCTGGTTGTGCGACAGAAGAGGTAACAATCACACCAATGCCCTTCTCCTTTGGCAGCTCCAGAAGTGCCACTGGTACGGCTTCTTCTAGCAGGTCGTCGGCTGCTTACACTCATGTAGCCACCCCCATTTGGCTCCGCACGTGAAGCACTAGCCATGCTTGAAACGTACTCGCCTTTCCTTAGGAGACAAGTGTTGTAATGACTGGTTGAGGGCATTCCTTGGGTCCACTGGTGGCGGAATGCCCTCCTCAGTTGGTATGCAGTCGTTAGCCCTGGCTAGCATGGGCAACATCAACTGCATTTTTTGCTTGAAGAGACCAACCTAGGTTCTCTTTTCCCATTCCAGCTCGAAAGTCAGGGTAGTGTCCTGCCAGGCATGAGTCTAGTTCTCCTCCTTTGTCCTGCCACCTTCATGCTTTGAGCATGTGTCAGTTCTCACAGTGCCACATGTAGAACTTGGAATACAAACCTGCTGCTCTGATGCATCTGATTCGCGAAATTTCATAACAGAGATGATAGCTGAAAAATGACTTTCTAGAGGTGACTACATAAACAAGAAGAAACATAAATATACAGCTGATTGCATACTTATCAAGCTTTGCATCTTTCGGCACAAGACCTAGATCTGCTTGCGCTACACTTTCCTTTCCATAGCACAGTCGTTCAGAACATGATTTTGTCTAATGATAAAAAGAGAAAAAGGAATAGAAACAATAAACATATATCAAATGCTCTTGAGATATTTAAACAACAAAAGTCACACTCATTCAGAAGAAACATCAACGAGCTCACCTGCTTTAAGGTCCTGGCACCTTAAGAAAGGCTTCGAAAAGATTTTGAACCAGGACACAAGAAAAGAGTTTAATAAAATAGAATAAAAGAGGACAGAAGAATTAAGAAACAGTCAATGAGGAACAAAAGTTGTTGTCAATAAAAGAAGTGATGCTAAAATTCATTCCCAAATCTAATCAGTCAGCAAAAGATTCAAACGATTAGCTGAAACAAAAATAGGAATCATTTGCAAATCAGAGAAAGTTAAAAATTGTATTGTTTATGATAAAAAGTTAAAAGGGAAAAAATAAAAAATTCAGAATATTGAAAATAATTAAAAATAAAAAGGACATGTGATCTATATTGATTCAAAGAGGGTTGATTTGGATCCATGGATTTCAGTACCATGAAATAAAGTATAATTCCAGCCAGGGTCATTCTTGAACGGCTCAAAATCATGTCAAATTGCTGAATAAATGTGATAACAGCAATAATAGTAGCAATATTTATTAATAAAAAAACCACTTAAATCAAACAAAGCCAACTTGTTCTTAGCTCACTAACAAATCACAGTATTATCATGTCAGGAGGCATTGTGATCACCACTGATTAATTTAACCTTACAACCAGCACCAATATATGGCTAGAATGCTGGATGCACATCATGTACTTAATAGGCAGCCAAGTTGGAGAAGAGAAATACCAAGTAAGTAGAAGACTATCGTAAGTTAATGTGGGAAGTACACAGTAACATAATGGAGAATGTAGACAAGAAGGAAATGAACTTCAAATTTACATGAATCGCTGAACATGTCCTGCTTGCAAGATACACCCAGAATGATTTCATTTGAAAGCAGAGACTAGAGAGTAAATAAGTAATTAGTTTGGGAAAAAAAGAAATTAACATAACACGAGAAGAAAAAATAGTCCTTTATGACCAACTTAAGCATAAAATGCTTATTCATGTGCATATATTTCTAATAGAAGCACTAAATTAGCTTGTGCTAGAGGTATGCAAAATGAGAAACTAATTGATGAACATATTAACAATTAAAATCATCAACCTTTGAGCTGCATTGTCTGTCTCTTCATTATCTATGCATTTTAGCTCGTTTTCATCAAACCCTGTGCCCAAGCAGGAAGTCTCAGGCGCTGTATACAAATCGGTGCCAAAGTCATCAAAGTTATCCATATCAACATTCTGCAATTATCATAAGAAGACAAAAATTAGTCATGGACTTGCACTATCAATCTTCCTTGTTTCCGAAAAACAGATAACATCATAACAAGACGATAAGGAATAAGTTATCTAAAGCATAATTATTTTCAGTTAGTTAAAACACCCAGCACTTATTCACATTTGCCTCTGTTCTTGGGACCAGGGTTAGTATGGCATCGGGAGCGAGTAGAGAGACACCTACAAATTTTCGGAAGTAGGAACCAAGAAATGAACTGGAAGTGACCCAAAAGTAGATCATGAAGCAAACGAGAGCCAAAGTAGCAAGTTAAGAAAAAACTAGCCAGCAAAAAAAATAACTTATAAACAAAGGTCAAACATTCAAGTTTCAAACTACAAACTTTTTGCATAATTAAGTTTTAAGCTTGGGCAAAGATTTATAAAATAGGGTTTGATTACATTAGGAATCTAGATTTTACTGAAAAATGAAGTTTGCATCAGTTGCCTGAATGGGAAGCACAGTTCTGGTCACAAAGGAAGCTGGCTTCTTTCTTTAAATAGTGCTCTCAAGACACTTCAAAAGCACCTTACTTTTTGCTTTCCATTGTGCTTCCAAGTCCCGTTCGTAATTCTGCTACTCCTGCTTGGGACCAGTTTCCAAACTCAGGTGTTGTCACTGTGAGTGCACTGGCCTTGAGGGACACCAAGAATGCTCAGTTACCAATCTTATCATGTTTAGCATTTATGTTTGTCCTGCATGAATACTTAGTATATGTCAAACATAATGCATATAAATCACAAAGTTACCTACATGTTATATGTTAATGTGTACAGATATTATAAATATACATATATCATATATGTCATATATGTTATGTATTATATATATATATATATATATATTATACATTTACGTATACATTACATAGTAATATACTACATTTATGATGTCATATATACAGTATATACAATTCAATATAATATTTATGTAATATACATATATAAAACTATAATAGTTATATATACATATACACATAACTATATACTATTTATGTCATATACTATAAGATTATACACATACAACTATATGTGCACATTACGTACACAATATATTACATGTATTACATATATGTAACATATACATAAATGTATTATATATACATATACATATATATGTGTGTGTCTGTATTATATATGTTATGTAACATATATAGACATATATAATAAATTATCAATTGCATATGTAATATAACATGTTATAAAGTAGGTCACATGGGTGCACGAACTATGGTGGCGCACCTGCACCGATGCAGGTGCGGCCTGGCACATCACTCAACTCGATCAAACCTAATGGGATGCTCCTGATGGCATCTGTTATTATTTTCTCTTGTTTTTTTCCTTTTTTTCCTTCTCCTATCTTTTCCTCTTCTTTTTTTCCTTCCTCTCTCTCTCTCCCCCCCCCCCTTACTCTATTTAATAAAACTTTGAATTTCGATTAGATTAAGGTCAGGTTGATAAAAAATTTGAAAAATATACACAAATAATACATATATAACAAATAACGTATATATATATACATATATATATATATACATATATATATATATACATATATATATGTACATATATATATATGTATGCGCTCTAGCCGCACCGGGACCCATGTGACATAGATGCATACTAACATAGTTACATACTGTGGATATATACAAGTGTACTCATATTAATGTATTACATCATATATACATATATACACATATATATATGAACATATATATAAACATATTACATATATATATATGTATATGCACAATATGTATAACATTTGAAACTATATATGTATGTACATATGTACTATATTATACTATAATATAATGGTATATACATATATGTGGAATATAATAAATATATCTATTATATATGTGATATGTGTATACTTATATAATATGTGATATGTTAATATACGTATACAGATATATGTTAACATATATACAATACATGTATGAAGTATATATTTTATAGTATACTGTACATATCAACAAATGAATTTGAATGTGGACGGAAATATAAAATTACTGGGAACTTTGCCTCAGCAACCAGCTTATAGTGTTCAGGTTCTGCACAATATGCGAGGAAAAGAAAGAAGAGTTAGCAAAGAAGCTACATTGCAATGAGATGCACAGGCATAGCTGGTGAAAATAAGTAAACAACCTATCTTTGTCACAATTCTCTCTAAACGTTCAGAAAACTCATGAAAGAGCTGCTACTTATAGGTTTGCACGGGCATGGAGTCACATACATCAGTATGTACATGCAATTTTCAAGATTTTTCAGGAAAGCATTGTCAAATATAAAATATAAGTAGAAAAAAAGTAATAAAACAGCTGAGAAGATAACTCTAATTTTCAAGATTTTCTTTTTGGTTTGTTAACTACATATGGTTAAAATGGTAATTATACAATATACTTGTAAAAGCAACTTGACCCTCTAAAAAACAGTTTTTAGTCGGAGGGGGTTTGCTTGACTCAAAATCATTATTAACTGAAGGAAGGCTTCTCAAAGAAACGTAGGTACCATCCACAAACTAGGCCTCACTCAATAGCCTATTTACTTGGTTTCACCTACATCCTTCTTGTATCACTAAGAATGAAAACTTAGTCAATACACAGAAATAAGGATTAGTTAATATCTAAACATTGCACCATACACATCCACAACAATGACAAACTAACTACCTTAGATATTTTATAAAGAAAAGTTCCACATGTGAACAGCATCGAAGTTAAATGTGGCTACTTTAATTTGTCTCATAGTGAAGGAGCCAGTTCCGAGGACGAGTTTGCCAAGTTCTGCAAAAGTTGCATGTTTAGGTGGAGAAAATGGTGGGCTACATAGAAATAAAATGAATGCCAAAGCTGCAAAATAAGCATATGGGGTCATAGTCCAGCATTACAAGGAGGACTACTTGAAAATTCACTACAAGAACTAATGCAAACGGTGGGCTAGTGAATTGGGTAAGTTGACTTCACATGGTCAATGTTCACCAATGCACGAAGAAACATAAAAATGAAGAACATCAGAAGTCAACTTTGTGCTGACATTACAAACTAATTTTAACAATGCAAATATAAAGTTTGTGTTCTTAATCAACAGAAAAAAACAAGTCACAAAAGCAAAGCATATTCAAATACTATTTGATCGCAAATATTTTAAATACCAAATCAAAGACAACAAGGTCTTAAAGCACGTGATTTCATGATGTAGAATTACCTCGTTCTTCTTGTCTATGCAAGATTACCCTGTTCTAATTAGACTTGCACTTGCGAACACAACATTTACGAAGTTATAGAAATCTATCTCTCTCTCTCAAACACATGCCATGCATTCACAATCCGAGACCTTAGTACCTGAATAGGTGTGACTCAAGATTCTTTACAGGCTGCAGGATTTAGGAACAGGGTGGTCACCTTGTGAAACTCAGAGAGTGTAGGTATTTGTCAACTTAGTAATTTAGTCACATAAGTGAATGAGAGCAATAGAAAGATAAGTAGTCACAGAAGTGAACATGACCACTCCCACTTTTGGTGGATAGCCAAAGGAGCAAGAAGTATAAAATAATGTCACATAAAATTAGTTGACATCAAAGACGGGGCCACCCATGGCTTGGGATGTGCAAAGGCCCCACATGCAGTTTCTCATTTCAAAATTTGCCATATTAAAAAAAAGAAAATGTTTTCTTAATGAATAGCAATTATAAGAGAGTATAACAATTGCCGTGTTTCTTTTGTACAGGTTTCACATAAAGTTTGATATAGACAAATTTTTACGAACACCAATCTTCTCATTGAAAATCTATTTCAGGCAGCATTTTCATCTTGTAGTGTGGATTTAGTTTTCTTTACAACAAATATAAAAATCTAAAGTCAAATTTTATTGGGACAAACTCCCAAAAAGAAGGCTCGTTAAGTGGCATGTCTTTTCTGTCGTATTAAAAAAGAGTATTAAAAAAGACATTAAAAATTATATTGTTCATTAACTTATTAAGTTATTCTTGTGTAGTAGTGCAATTTGTTATTCTATTAACTAAAACATATCTTCTGTTTCAGGAAATTCTTACATGCAACGACATTTTTTATTCTACTAAATGACAAGAGAGTGGCCCTGCAGCTCAACTTTCTAACTCTGCCACTGATTTGCATATGAGAGAAAAAAACAAACCTGGTAGCTCTTCGCAATTTATATCTTCGAATGTACTCTCATAGAACCTCATAGGTGTTCTTGTGGAGCTACTTGCCAAATAAAATTTCCAGTAACCACTCAATGAGTGCACAAATGGCAAGCCCTCAATCCAATAGCCAACACTATCTAAAGAACTAGAAACAGCATCGTCATTCCATGCGGCTAAGTTGGAAACCAGCACATCAACTTCGCTTCTCTTGCACCAATACTTGAGAGGACCTACAAACAGCGGTTGAATAACTAAAAATTTTTAAAAGTATGTCAAGAATACATAGCAGAAATATATGAAGGATGCCAAACTCAACTATCTGCAATAAAAAAATGAAAAAAAAAGAGATGAACCATGTACATGTGCCATCACAAATTGAGCTTCATACCTAGACAAGTTTCATTATACACACTCAAATGCAAATCTAAAGTTTTCCAATTAATCCGCAAATCCTGAAAGCCAACATAAGATCATAATTTCAAAAATTGCACTGGTACATTGATGCACAGGAGGAGGTGATAAAATCATCCTAATCCCTTTCTTCACAACCCCCTTCAACTGGCTTCCAATTTTAGGAGAAAATACAATGCATGCAGAACCAATGATCAAATCTTTATAGATCATCTTATTGCCTCCTTGTTCTACTGCACCATCAACAATTATGAACACAGGTAGAGTCTACCCCACAAAAAAGGATATTCAAGTGTCATACGCACTCAAGAGAGAAAGGAGCTAGCCTTTTCAAGAGGCTTGAAGTGAGAAACAAAACAAAGTGAAGATACTGATGTAGAAGAAGTAGCAGCAAATATAGATGACTATAAAACTCTAGTATACACATGCATCCTTATATACCTGGGTATAGCCATGACATGTCCAACTAACGTATCTGCATTTAAATAGAATCACAAGCTCAATGAAGAGAACACGACAGTTAACAATCAAACTGCAACTACCTTAACTAAGACTCAAACAAGTATGGCATTCTGAACCATGCGCACTAACCTGAACTACGTCCCCACAATACTAAACTACAGCTAGGAAGGCAAGAAGAAGAAAATTCAATTTAAAACCAAACTTTCATGCATCTCGAACTAGATCAGAACATCAAGAAAATTCAATTTAAAATGTGTTCTTTACAAAAAAAAACATAAATTTCACAAGGACAACCAAATGGATCCATGTTGGACTTGGAGAAACTCAATTGGCTGTACAGAAAATGATGAAGGACATGCACAAGGGAGATCCAAGCCCCTTCGCTCTCTCTCTCTCTCTCTCTCACATGTATAGCCCCCCACTTCAATCACTCCCATACCCTCCATGTCCCTCTCCTTTAGTACCCACCAAGCGAAGCTGAATCCCTACCAACTCCCTAAGCACCCATGCACGTCATGCCTCCGTCCTTATTCTCACGCTAGAGGTCGCACCACATCCCTATCCTCGGACTCACCAAGGACTCCAAGGAAGAGTGACGCCTTGAGATCCTAATGCAGGGACCTAGTGGCTCGGCAGCCCACTCCTTCCCATAGACATGAACAGCTTGAGCTCTATCTTTAGAGGAGACCTAAGTAAAGAAGGGCTCGAACAAAATAAGGCAATCAAAAACCTTACTAGATAATTTTCCTAGCAATAACACACAAATATATGCAAAATCACAATTCTCCCCACTAAACAAAAAGTCTAAAACTGTGTAGGTTGGAGTATTGGGTTTGATATGGATACAGAGCCTTAAATAAATAATAATGATAATAGCTAGAAAGTTTCACTAAAAAATCTGTAAAAAGTAAAATTGAAAAATCTGTTTCCTAGTAGAATTCAAAAAAACAAGAAATACAGCTCAGTTTCCAAAATTTTTGTTTGTGAGAAATAGAAACAGCGAAAAGTTTAACAAGAATATATCAAAATACTCAAAGTTGAAAAAAAATTCAAATTTTGTCGGCTGATTTTCACGAAGAAACTTCAAACCAACAATCAAACCCAAATTCAACTTTATCCCAGATCAGAACGTCATAAGTCTTCTGACTCTGAAACAGAGAATGATTTTTGTAGTTTTTACAGGTTTGCCAAATCATGGTTAGACCTGTCTTTGTAAAGAGTTGATACAAAAACTAAATGTTGTATTGACTCAATGGAAACAGAGGACCTTCAAAAATACTGAATGCTTATGATATAAGGAATGTCAACGACCAAAGACAAATAACGAAAAAACAAATCGATGACTAATATATGTTTGCAAAATAATTCACCTAAGTAACTAGGTTCGACCCATTCAGAAAGGCTTGACTAATGAAGAGAAACAAACACACAAAGTAAATACCAAGGCATAACAGCTCTAATATTCATATACATTCTAAAATATAAATTGGTGTAACCATACCATGCGCAACTAACATACATATTCCAAATCACAAGCTCAATGAAGAAAACATGACACTTAACAATCAGACACCAACCACTTCAACTAGGATTCGAACAAGCATGAAATCAGAAAACTACCCACGTCCCCACTGGATTAGACTACAAATAAAATATGCACCTAAAGAAGGCAAGTCAAGCACCACAAGAAGAAAGTCCGAACAATTGACCTTCAACAATAGTCTCACATGATGAGGACTCTAGTTAACTGACGCACTACATGAAACTCACTCTAAACTGAGCATGGCCACAGGCTGGAATTACATGGAACATAAAAAACGATACATACTGAACCTAGGTCTCAAAGTCAAAAAGACTCTAAACCTGTTTGACACTCACCAATAAGACCAGACCTTAACACGATTCCAAATGGAACCAAGTCCCAACCTGTAAAGAGAAAGTTCAATGGAGGACCCAGCAGCGTGGTGGACAGTGTGCTCAATGATGCTTGAAGATGGAACACCTTATCTTACTCTGACTTTTGACACTTCAAAATTCTTTACGCCAGCTAAGAAGAGCAAACAAGAAGGAGGGATAAATAGAAGGAAATCTACCACATGCTGGAGATGGGGGTTGCTAAGATGAATGGTTAGATGGCTATGTGCCGGAAACACCATAGGGCCTTCTCAAGCATATCCAACATTTTAAAACAACTAAACGTAGCAAGACTACAAGAAATAGTTAGCTAGTATAAGATTATGTAAATGAAAAAAATCAAATCAAATCAAATCTAGAATCACATTTCGAAATAACTACTACCTAAACAGCAATGAGAAATAGGACCCATGAGTCAGGATAAGGGATTAAGTGTGGTGCCCTCCGAATTTGGGTCCATAAGGGAAACCAAATAAAATCACGTGCTTACCCATGTTCTCTCTTAGTTTCCTTATTGCTCATCCACATCATCCCAACTTATCCAACATATGTCTAGCTAGAAACCAAACTCAACTAAACTGAGAATCAAAATCAACTAAATATGTACTAAATAGGGTACATTTACTTATACAGCCCACCATATATAAGTATATATATGGTCATAACTCCTATACAGTTATGACCAAATAACATGGTTATCCTATTCTGATCATAATACTATATTCCAGTATGACCTCTAATAACATAACACAAGTTCCCTTATATTTAATGGATATTACTCAAAAACAATAGTGCTATGTCCAGTAGAAAGCTTTGTCCATCCGTGAAGTTTCGATGATTTGAACAGAAATCACAATCATTTGCTGATTTATATGCAAAAAAAGGTAACTCAACTTCGGAAAGTGTAAATTTAATGAGACGCACAAGGATGATTGAGAGGCTTCTTAGTTAATTGCGTGCCAAGCATTGCATGCACAAGCAAGAAGAAATGACCAGGCTGCACACATTAACTATGTCACCAGCTTGCTGTTGCTTTGACTGAATGATGATGTTACACCTTCCAACACATACATCCTACTGTTATTATTTGGCCAAAATCGAAATTGAAATACCCAATCCTTTCCATTTGCATCCTGAATCCTAAGAGGCAGTCCTTCAGGATGAGAAATTTCTGGGAAGTATGTCTGTTCAAGATTAAGAATTGCATAAGAATCAAGCACATGATTGTACCAAAAACCAAATTTAATTATTGAAGGAAGTTCAAGGAAGAAAGCAGCTCTAAACAAGTTAGACGCTCTAGTATATGGTAAAACAAGAGGACAAAAAAGTCTAACATGGTCTTAGTTTCAGAAAAGACCACAATAAAAATTTCGGTAACATACCTCTACACACTTTTTTGGTAGCACCAGGTGCCCTATCCGACCTGCATCACTAGCACTCAATGCTTTCTCAGATAAAGGGGTGATAATAGAATTTGAGCTTACGGAAGGTCAAGGATCACATGGAGGACTTGGATTCTCTATAATATCAACAAATCAAGTGCAAATTTTAGAGTGAATCAATCATGCCAAGCAAATATGCTTTACGATAGATGCCTGCTCCAGTTCTAGAAGTTTCTCACCTACCTTTTCAGTTCTAGGATACTTCATTGTTGAACATGAGTTGGAATTCCAAGCTAAGGAGTGAAAAAGCCCAAGAGATTGCTATACCTGTGCAAGTCCAGAATTTGGCACTAGAGCATGACTCCGTTTTTTTTGTATATTGATTTGTGAAACTGTCAACGGAAGGTAGAGGAGATAACCAAAAAGGCATCTTTAACTGATTTGATGCTGATGTGCACCTACCCAAAGCACAGCCGAGCGTGGCCGAGGAGGCTGCCAAGGACGTAGGTGGGATACCAGCTGCTATCGCAGTCATGGTCGGAAGCGGGGGGATGGCTAGTGCGGCATCAGTTGAAGCTATTGACTTTAGGCATTGTGAGGTTAACTTAGAGAAGATACAGGGAGGGCCAAGGTGTTTTGAGCGAAGTGAGGCTAATTCCATGTCGAGCAAAGCCGAGGTGCTAAATGTAGAGCGCGAAACCAAAGGGCCGATTGAGATAGGCAATCCGAGGCTAGTGAGGTTAACCTTCTGAGGAGACCGAAGCGTAAGGTGCTAGGCGCAAGCCAGTGAGGGAGATAGCGGAGGGCAGCAATATCTGTTTGAGGTTAATCTGAAGACTAAAGAGAGTTGTGGCCTACAGATTGCAGCTGGTGACAAGTGCGAGGAGCGTACAATGGGTTCAAGCAAGGTTCGGTCAACTGAGCAGAGCATGGAAGGGACTAGTTTCGGTCAGGTCAGTGGTCAGTAGAGCAAGGCTGAGAGCAAAGGTTGCTGGTTCGGGCAGAGAAAGACTATGTCAGCTGTAAGAGACCAAGGAAGACTGGGCGCAACAAAGAGTGCATCCGGGTCAGGTTTAGTTGGCAAGAGCTCAGGCTAACCTGAGCGTGTCACGGCTGGGTTCAAGCCAAGACCGAGTCATTGTATTTGTTTTGTTTTGGATTTGATTGAGTCAGGTCTTGTA
The DNA here is from genome assembly GCF_008831285.2 of Nymphaea colorata. Classification (NCBI taxonomy): domain Eukaryota; kingdom Viridiplantae; phylum Streptophyta; class Magnoliopsida; order Nymphaeales; family Nymphaeaceae; genus Nymphaea; species Nymphaea colorata. Next base: position 9,783,167 of record NC_045151.1, on the reverse strand, counting down.
CTCATATGAGTCTGAGACAATGGGTTAAACCTGAGACAGTCCAGGGGCATACAAGCTGGTGACTGTGCCAAAACTTGTAACTTTTGGAAATTGAATCAATAAAAGAAACCTTTTCTCTCCCGCACGAGAGAGTTTGAGCTGCTTAAGTGTGGTGCCAAAAGCTTGGCCAGCGAAGGAGACTTTGCTGGAGAAGAAGATCGCCTACAGAACCAGAGGAGCCGAACCGAAAAGGCTACCGAAACTGTAGACATCAAATACAGTGTAGAAGTAGATCTGATCACAGTGCAAGTGCTCTTGAATCCTTGAGGTGCTTAGAGGCTGGAATCGGAAGAAGGATCACTTGGTTGCGCAGCAGATCGTAGCTCATCCGAGGAATTTCTGAACTGCACGTCGACAGCCGGAGGAACTTCTCAATCGGTAAGAAATCCTTCTCCGTGGATATTCTACTGCAAGAACTTCTTGTTTACCCGATCAGAAGTGGAGAGGATGCTGACGTTCTGATCGATTTGAGTCAACTCATCTAACGAGAAGAATAGATCGGTCTGATCTGACTGAGATCGAAGGATTTGAGAGGGATTTGAGATGTTGATGACTTCAGGCGAGAACGATCTTTGTTTCAGGCAGATCGCCGAACGTTTGACTTAGATCGATTTCATTCTTTTAAGAATCGATTCCTACTGTCGCAATCTATTTCTAATTGTTGCGCATCCCTTGTGATGAGCTACAGAGTGAAACAGTGAGGAATCAACTACTGAAGATGAAGAAAGAGAGGCTGAATTCCTATTCTGAAGACAGCGACGGCAATCTCTAAAAATTAGCTTAATTATGGTGATCGGAGGTTGATCTGAGCAGCAAATGGCTCATACGTCTTCATACTCTTGGGGGATCATTATTGTGAAGTTTGGAAAAAATCTGAGCTGTTTTGGATAGTTTGTCGGACCTGATCAGAATCATGACGGTGGATCACGGAATTAGTCGGCATAGTTCTGAGAGACAACAAAAACTAGGCTGATTTCAATCCTCAACGACTCACCTTTTGGTAGCTGCTTTGAAGCTTAATTTTTAGGTGTTCGTACATCAGGATCTCAGCTATCACTGGTACAAATTTCAGCTCAATCCGTGCTATGGTTGAATTTTAGCGAATTTTTGAAGGTGAGTGGCTCCAGACGTTGCCTGAGTCCTGCGACAGGCTGATTTCAGACAAATCCATGCGCAACTTCAAGCTTCAACTTGTCACCTATTGAAACGACTTTGGGGATAATTTTTGGAGCCTCTAATCCTCCAAATCTTGGCTTACTCAAGATCTATTTCATGATTTTTGGACCTCTGTACACGGAGTTATGATTTTTTGAAGGAACACCAGTCTGGGAGTGGTTCCACACCTGCGAGAGGGATTCTCGCCCATTTCCCCAAATTCTGTTACAGACTTGGGTGAAATCGATTCTTTGGTGCATTCTCCATGACTTGAGCTTGATGATCTGTAGAATTATCTTCTGCTTGAGCTTTTGATTCCTTCGCAGCACCATACTCTCTGCTGATAGTTGTGGCAGTGAGCTGTTGAATTAGGCGAGAAGCAGAACCTGTTGGAGATCGATCTTGTAGCAAGGAGCTGTCATGAAGAGGCATGCGTCGTCGCCCATTCAACACCAGCATCCCTCAAATTTGATTACAGATAGTAGGGGTTGATCTCATCTCCAGTGAAGCATCTCCACTCCTGCTTTCATCTGAGATTTCTGATGGCATACAGTGACTGCTCCTGTTTTCTGGAAGCGCACATCATAGGCATAGCAGGCTGGTGGTGGACTTCATTCCTATCTACCGTCCATTTGAAGGGGACGGATGATCTTCAGCACCACTTTGAAGATAGCTTTCCTCAATCTACATCACACAATTGGGGTTTCCTACTATTCGGGTGATGCACCGCCTCCATTACTTTTTGTTCAGCTGTTTCTTGCAAGAACAGGAAACTACTAGTGTTGTCTTAAACACTAGGAGCCTACACATTGGAGATTGACCACCATCAGAGGACTTGTACCCGATTGAGTTGTGGAGTATAGCTGAATACCAAGGATATACTTGGCCTTCTTCCTCATCGAGTGCTGGACTAGCTCCAACAAGGTACATCCAAAACCCCCTATAGCTGCATTGTCAGGTGCATTTGATATCCAGCAAACCTTCGGGTTTGCAGCCATTCGGGAATCCTCCAATGCTCACCTAGCTGAGGACACATTCCCAAGCTGTCTAACTGTCCTAGGGCAAAGGGTGTGGAATGCTCGACCTAGGGATTCAATGTATGGTTTGGCATGGATGATGTGATTGTTGAGTGAGGGAGAGATCTTCTTGTATTGTTGACGCTTGTAAAGCCTCACATTCCCATTCTTGATTTGTAGTAGGTTGAAACTTGGGAGGGAACCACTACTTGTGTATCAGTCCTAAGAGATATATTCAGTCGCGGTTGTGTCCGACTTGGGGATGTAATTTTGTAATCCACAACTTGGGAGGAACCACTACTTGTATGGTTTGGCGTGTTGGCCTCAATAGATCTTGGGAAGCGACTGCAACTTGGTCTCTTTTGAGCACCTACAAGGGCAGTGTATCAGAGCTGTTTTGGGGTCTTTGACAGCAAATATGTGAGAAAAGGCAAGCAGCCAGAAGCCGAGGTGATTCCTCAAGATGACGATGAAGTTGTGGCTGAGTTGGATTTCAGAAATGAGAAAATAGCTGAGATGGAGAGCAAGATGAATGGGATAGATAGCAAGATGACTGGAATAGACAGCAAGCTGGACCGTATGATGCAATCGATTACCGTGGTTACATCAACTCAACCAACGCATGGAGTAGGTTGAAAAGACAATGCAAAGTGTTATAAACCGTGAGAATCATGGCAAAACCAGGTTTAATACGCCTAGCATGTCTTATGAAAGACAAAATAATTATGAAGGGCCGATAGCTATTAACATACTTGAAGAATTAGAAATACTCATAAATCGGTCTAAGGGAGTGCCCAATGTGGGAGATAGGCATGAGGGGACAGATCAACCTAATCTTAGGGTTGAATCACAAGGGGAACGCCAACCACCACCAGTCCATGATCATCAAAGACCAGTTTGGGAGGATCATGAGGAAGCTAATCGACCGGTTGATGATAGGAGACAGCCGGTAGGGTGTCAAGGGCGAGAGAACCGAAATCTGGTTGAAGCAAGAGTGTCAGCACTTAAGATCGAATTTCCAAGATTTAGTGGACAGCAAACTCATGAATGGGTTTTCAAAGCGGAAAAATATTTTCAGTGTCAAGGCATACCAAATGATAAAAAAAATTACCTACGCGATGATGTACTTCGAAGGGGAAGCCTTGAAGTGGTTTCAGTGGATTAGCTACCGAGAGCCAAATCAAACTTGGGAGCAGTTCAAGAATGAGCTGATGAGTAGGTTGCATACTTAAGCCATGTTGCTGAATCGTTGCTGAGACAATGGTTTGGTAAAAAGATCTGCAAGCTGACCTTCGGTTGTGATGAATTGAGTATTCATATTTCCCAGTGCAACTTGAGCATGAACAAAATGATAATCGAGTTCCAAAATGTTTCATACGTGAATGAAAGACTGTTTTGATAGTGGTATGTAGTGCCGAAATGTTGTCACTCAATAGAATTGGATCTTTGGAGAGGTAGACACCGAGATCTTGTAAAGTAAAGGTAAGCCATTTAATTTCAGCAGCAGCTGCAGCGAGGGCCAGTATTCAGCTTCACAAGACGAGCGCGCAACAGTCGGTTGTTTCTTAGAGCTCCAGGATATACAATTTGGACCAAGAAATGTGCAGTATCCTGAAGTCGATCGGCGTGTATCTGGACAGCCTGCCCAGTTTGCATCAGGGTACGCTCGGAGAGTCTATAATGTGTTTCTAGATTTGAAAATGCTTCATCATTGGGGCATGCACGAATTGACATGCAAAATTTACTATATAGGAGAGATCCGGCCGTGTATGGGTGAAGTGTTGAAGTGCACCTACCAGGCTTCGATATGCGGTAGCATTGGAATAAGGAGGATCAATTTCCTCAGGAGATTTGGAACAAACAGTAATTGGTGCACTCACTATTTTACAACGCTGCATTTGTGCTCTAGAAGCATTGTCTTCAGCATATCTAGACTGATGCATAAACAAGCCATTGAAGACCTTGCAACTTGAATTCCCAAGAAGTAATTCAGATCACCCAGATCATTCATAGCAAATTGTTGTTTGACAGTGACGAGGAATGACATTATAAATGAATGTGAATTTCCTGTAAGAATGATATCATCAACATACAGTAATAGAATAGTGATTGATTTTAGCCCTGATGCACTCCATGGATCTGGTAGAATTTGGTGGCTGCATATGCTGAAATCTAAATTGTTTCTCTTCCCCTTACTTGACCGGAATTGATGTGGTTGTTAAGCTGTGGGCTAGTCGTCCTCTTTGGCAGCTCAGCAGTCTTGGCCCATTGTTCACCTCACATTGGTTCCCCCTTACCTTGGTATGAGGTGGTTCTCTCAAAACTCAAGGCATTCATGATGGGCCGTTGGTTCCCAAGTCGTATATGTCACCTTTCACCCCCTCCTCAAGGTCTACTTATTCTTTCAAGGAGGTCGGAAGGAATCCTTGCTGAGTCCGCTTTAGCAGAGGCTGTCAAGTGTCAAGTTCAATGCCTGTCCCCATCCAACAAAAATAAACAGGCTGCATGGAGCTTCGACCCTGCACCCTGTTTTCCATGTCGGTAGGCAGTGCCGAAGGGCCCTCCTGTGTTGACCCCCATTCAGCCCCCTACTAACTCCTAGGTTCTCATTTCCCGTTCCAGCTTGAATCAGGGCAGCCGTGAGTCTAGTTCTCCCCTTGTCCTGGCAGCTTCATGCTTTGAGCGTGTGTCAAAGAGTCCACTGCATCACCGCCCTCAAGTTCTACTGAAGTTCAGTTCTCTCCAATGCTGGCCGCATGGCAATTTCAGCCTCCTCGTCCAGGTACTCTCCCTTGGGGCATTGTGCACCTTGACCCCCCATTGCACATTGGCCACCGTCGTCTTCTTCAACAAGGTATCCTTTTCTTCGACCTATTGTTCCGTGTCGATGGGACTATCTTCAATTTCTCTGATGCAGAATCTACAACCCACAATAAGCAAAACGGAAAAAGATTACAGAAAACCAGTTTTCACAATCATCGTTCTCCCAAGTGGCACAAGTAGAACTCTGAATACAAACCTGCAGCTCTGATGCATCTGATTCCCGAAATTTGATAACAGAGATGATAGCTGAAAAATGACTTTCTAGAGGTGACTAGATAAACAAGAAGAAACATAAATATACAGCTGATAGCATACTTATCAAGCTTTGCATTTTTTGCACAAGACCATGATCTGCATGCACTACACTTTCCTTCCATAGCATAGTCTTTTAGAACATGATTTTGTCCAATGATAAAAAGAGAAAAAGGAATAGCAACAATAAACATATATCAAATGCTCTTGAGATATTTAATCAATAAAAGTCACACTCGTTCAGAAGAAACGTCAATGAGCTCACCTGCTTTAAGGTCCTGGCACCTTACAGAAGGCTTCAAAAAGATTTTGAAGTAGGACACAAGAAAAGAGTTCAATAAAATAGCATAAAAGAAGACAAAAGAATTAAGAAACAGTCAACGAGGAACAAAATTGTTGTCAATAAAAGAAGTGATGCTAAAATTTATTCCTAAGTCTAATCAGTCGGCAAAAGCTTCAAACGATTAGCTGCAATAAAAATAGGAATCATTTGTGAACCAGAGAATGTTAAAGTTGTATTGTTTATGATAAAAAGGTAAAAGAGAAAAAACAAAAAATTCAGAATATTGAAAATAATTAAAAATAAAAAGGACATGTGCTCATATTGATTCAAAGAGGATTGATTTGGATCCGTGGATTTCAGTACCATGAAATAAAGTATAATTCCAGCCAGGGTCATTCTTGAACGGCTCAAAATCATGTCAAATTGCTGAATAAATGTCATAACAGCAATAATA
>NC_045151.1:9721340-9777045 GCF_008831285.2 Nymphaea colorata | reverse complement strand
TTCCTTTGTTCAGGCCCTGAGTAGCCCTCTCAACCACTGGAGGTTGTGTTTGGTTAGCGCTAATTGTAAACATAGCCGTAACCTCTTCCATTTCTTTTTGGCAGTCTAGATTCTGTCGATCTTGATCTCTCTTTCGAAAGTGCTCCGCCTTGTTTCATATCACTTCTCATTTGTGCCACTTCTCGCTCTATGGTTTAGAATTCTTTCCATAGCGAAGAGGGGCACTTGTCCTGCTCTGCCGTAGGGGCCACTTCTTGTTGCCCGGTGACTACTTCCTCGATAATAGGCTCGTCCAGGTTGAATTGTTTCTTGGACTTCCCCATTTCGTGGAGTTGCGATCTAAGGCGCCAAGGCAATAGTTTGCTAGCTGAAGGAAATAAACCTAACTAGAAATCCAAAAACTGACTAAGTGCTGCCACTCTCAAAGAAAAACCGACTCTGTTTCTGCCTATGCTGCCACGCTGCCGCTGCCTCTGCTGCCGCGCGTGAGTCCATAGGCAAGGGAGACGGGTTGGCCCGTCTACTGTCGCGCTACTCCTTAGCGCCTCGGCAGTCCCGCTTCGCTCTCGGCCGGGCTCGTAGAGCCTAAATCGCCACACCCGCCTGGTGTCTCGGCGACGGACCTCAAGCTTAGCTACCCTCGGGTGTACAATGCGTACAGCCCTACACTTGTTGAAAACAAGCAAGCGAAGCCTCGTCTACGCGATGGAAATAGCGAAATCGTGAAGGCTGAAATCCTACGACTGACACTGACAACCGAGAAGACCAAAACACCTTGCGGATGACCAAACTGAATACTGACTTCTAAACTGCCCTCTGAAGCTGAATCTTCATGGGTCGGTGCTCAAATTGACAGTAAAGACCTCAAGGTGGCTCTGATACCAATTGTTAGGCACGATCCTGGTTGGGCTAGAAAGCCCGAACCTAGAGCGTCCTAGTTCCCAAGTCTCCTTGAGGGTTTCTGTCTAAAATTCAAAATCCTAAAAAATTAAAACAGTGAATCTACCCGGCCGGACAAACCCCGGCGCAAATTCCCTTAGGACTGGAGTACAGGTGCGGAAAACCCTTTCCCAACTCCTAACTACGGATAAAACCTACTACAAACACTACAGTGGGTTATAAGGCCTTACAAATGCAAGCGATACAATTTTACTCTCGCAGCTCACTCAGGAAAACCATACAAACCACGACTAACGCGCAATCACACCCAACTAAAAGCAAATAGGATGGTCGGCTCCTTGTGACCGTGGTCTCGGCAATAGGCCCTCGAGGTGCCACAGAGGGGAGCAAGGCAAGGCCTGGGCTAAAGTAGTAAAGGAATGAAACTAATATGCTCCTAAAACAAAAACAAATACACCCTCCCACGACTACAAGGGGGATGAGAACACGTACCTGCCAAGGTGCTACCTTGGCTGCACGAACAGGCCACGGGGTGAAGAACCAATCCCGGGCAACTCAGCTCACGGGCAGGCGTGAATCGCGCGGCCTGGATGTTGCCTGTTGTCCAAGATGGCTGTCGGACGCATGGGTTGGAGCTGACTACTGCTGCCGATGCAGGGCCGACGGAAAGCTCGCCAACGGCTGACGCTAGCTGCTGCCGTTCAGGTCGGAGAAGAGCGCACAACGATGGAAGCCTGCTGCGGTCGCTGCAGGTCGATGGAAGACGCGCGACCGACTGTCGCTTGCTGCTGGGCGTCGAACGGACGGGCGACGGACTGCCGCCTGCGATGCGCCTGCTTGCTACGGATGCGGCCGAGGGGGGCGAGAGCCGATAAGGCAATGCCTACCTGCCTGGCTGCTGGACGGGCTCGGCCACGGCTGTCGACGGGCAGAGGCCGTCGGCTGGAAGCTTGCCGAGGTGCTGGCCGGAAACGCTTAGCGCAAGACTAGCACCGGCTGTGCCTGGTCCCTAACTAAGGCCGGCTGGCTCGGTGCGGCGGGGCTCTAAGGGACGGCTGGTCCTCGGTGAGATGGGTTCAGTTCAGGGTAAGCCGAGAAGAGATATAACTTAGGTGGGGTAGATAGGTGTCCTAACTACGAGTGAGGCTAAGTGGGCTGGCTTCGGACTAGTGAGCCTAAGCTCAGGTCAAGGTCAAGAGAGACCGAGAGAGAGATAGGGTCGACTAGATGGCGGCTGCTACTGCACCAAGTCAACGAGTCCGGGAGAGAAGGTCAAGGGTCACTCGAGGTAGGCTCGAGTCAACTGGGCTAGGTTGAATGGGTCAAGGGTTGGACCAGATTACCTAATTGAGCTAGGTGAGGTTAAGTCAACTAGGTCTAGGTCTAGTCAGGGTAAGAGGGTTGACCGAAGGGGTTAGGTGGCGCGCGAGGTAGCCTAGATGGGTTCGGACGGGCTTGGCTGGTCGAACCAAGGGTGATGCGCTGGATCTATGCCACGTGGCTAGATCAAAGGCTGGAAGAGGGCGCGAGGGATACCCTAGCGACAAGGAAAAGAGGGAATGCCTTTTCCTAAAACTAAGGAAAGGAGCCTCGAGCTGGATGCGAGTGAGGAGGGCAAGGGCGAGGTGGCGCTTGCGGTTCTCTCAAACGATGAGATCGTGACACGTGGAGCTGATGAAGGGTGGAGGTTGCATGCGATAGCTGAAGAAGATGAGGTGTCCTAAGAGCTGGAGAAAGTAGAGGAATGTGTGCTAGAAAGGAGGGACACTTCCTAAAGGCGTGGAGAGAAGAGGGGGAGTGGACTCGGTAAAGGCTCGCAATGAGGAGGTGGATGCGAGGGACGTGGGACACTTGGCAAGCGAGGAGCTGAGCTGGCAAGCTGCTGCTTGAGCTGGCAGTGACGGGCTGGGAGGGCGCACACGATGAGGACGCGTGGCTGGATGGACTCTCAAGGTTTCATGCGACTAAGGGTGAGACTCAATCAAAAGTAAAACGAGAAAGATAAGGAGAAAGGCGTGGGGCTCTCCTACAAACTAGGGCCACAAATTCTCGGAGCTAATCTCGAGTAGGACAGGTGGTGCTGACGTGGAGAGGTGCTGGACTGACTGTTTACTTGGTTGACACCTGGACACTTGGACGGACGAGATGAAGAACGAGGAGACTTACCCGGAATTGGCTGGCGTCCACGGTGGAGTGCTCCAAGCTCGCCGGCGACCGGAATTCTCTTCTTCACCTCGACAGTCCGATCTACCCTTAATGAACTTGAACGAAAACAAGAAGGCAGAAGGGCAGAACAGTCCTCGACCTCAAGGGCAATGGCGGACGCCGGATTTAGCAGCGGCGACCGGAATTAGCCTCTTTTCCGGCGAGGTACCGATCTTCCCAATCTAGCCGTCGGATTCCGCTCAAGTTACACCATGTTTTAGCTTTTCCTTGGGCGATCCTTTTGAGCTAGTTTCTTAACAATTTTTCCACGGCCAGATCCACGACTTTTTCTAATTTTTATATCTCTGGACCGAGAGGTCAAGTGGAAAAACCAAGCCTTATTTCAATAATTTTGAGGCTCTTCCACCGTTCGTTTTCTCTTGAGCTTTCTTAGATTAATCTAGGCGATCGCCTAGGAGAAATGAGACCGATTTAGGGACTGCTAAGACCGCTGCACCAGAGATTTCTGCTCTGCTCTTGGGTATGCCAAGAGGAGAACTGAACATGGAGAGTTCAGCCATAGAAGCTGTCAAATCAACTCTCTTTCTGCCTAAAGAATCGACTAAACAAATCAAACAAAGCTGTCCCGTTGAAGCCGAGGATCAAACCTGCGCCTTCAACCTTCCCTTTTCTGAAATCAGACTTTCAACCCCTTCGTGTGCAAGGAGCAGGCTCTGATTACAGTTTTAATGAAAACCGGTAGGGGGTACTTACGTGGTCAAGGGAGAATCAGCCGCCGACGAGGAGGAGATCCGCCCGAGCCGTGCCTTTGGGCCTTCATCGAAGACGCCGGTGCTCCAAAGCTCTTCAATGGATGAGAATCGCCACGGGCCAAGGGGGCGCGAGAGGGAGAAGACGCCTGGTTCACACCTCGGTGAAGAAGACGGGAGACTTAGAGATTACGGGATTCCACAAAGGGAAAATGCAGACCTCGCGAGGAGGAGAGAGAGTGCTCAACTCCAAATGAACATTAATAGTTTGTATAGCACTCCACAAGCCCTACCCACTTCACCAACCCCCTTGGTGCTAACAAAGTCAATGATAAGTCAGTATGTTAAGGAAAACACAACTAGCACAATGTCATTTACACAAGTCAATGAAAAATAGAAAAACAAAGACGGCTGATGCTGAAAATCTCAGGATAAATATTCTTTGCTTTACATTGTATTGTTAAAGAAAGGATGAACAAGACGAGTTCCCCATATAGCAAACAACAGCTAAGCTGAACCACCATCAACTGAAATAGACCATGAAGTTAGTTCTATTAAGCTAAAGATATATCATATATGTTTGTGGGATCATGAAAGACCACACAATATTATGAATAGGCATAGCATCATACTGTTAAGTGTAAGCATGGCAGCCAACCTTACTTAATGAAGTTGCCTGGGTCAAACAATTATGGGACTACTGCTGACGATCATAAAGAGGCAACTTTTAACTGTCTAGTTTAGACAGCCATCTTAGAAACCCCTATGAGCAAGCACTTAGCAATAAAAAATGAGGAAGAACAGGATGGAATTCGTTTTGGTACAAAAGTAGCTAATCTAGATCCGAGATCTTAATAGACTATAACAATGTGAAGGTTGTAAGTGCATCATGAAAAGATGGAATAGTGAACCCAAACGGTGTGTTACCAGACTAGTAATGCAGTATGTGACAATGAAAATCACCAAAAAAGTAATATTTCTTCGACAAAACCAAAAAATAAGTTCGCATAGTCATATAGATGCTTGTAATGTTGATGCAATTTAAATACTTGAAGGTCAAACGAAGTAAAGGATATATGATACATAGAACTAAAAGTCTAAATCTAGCACTTTGAGTTACATGCAATAGCTCACCACGAGAAGTGTACCTGTTGAGTTCTACGACCCAGTTTAGATCTCTGTCGACACATTACTTCTAAAGGAAGGATTCATTGGCAAGTCCAATAATGACCTGCTTCATGTCTTCCAAATGCAGTGCAACATGCTATGTTTCCTGAGGAATTATATTTTTAGTTGGCATTAAATATGTAATTCATGTGGTTTCTATTCCTACCATTATATAAATTAAAGGTAAGCCATTTAATTTCAGCAGCAGCTCCGGCGAGGGCCCGGTATTCAGCTTCACAGGACAAGCGAGCGACAGTCGGTTGTTTCTTAGAGCTCCAGGATATACAATTTGGACCAAGAAATGTGAAGTATCCTGAAGTCGATCGGCGTGTATCTAGACAGTCGCGCAGTCTGCATCAGAGTACGCTCGGAGAGTCAAATCTTGGGATTTAAGAACTGGATACCATATTGAGACGTGCCTCGAACATATCGTATAATGCGTTTCAAGATTTAAAAATGCTTCATCGTGAGGGCATGCATGAATTGACATGCAAAATTTACTGCATAGGAGAGATCTGGTCGTGTAAGGGTCAAGTGTTGAAGTGCACATGCAAGACTTGCGGTAGCATTGGAATGAGGAGGATCAATTTTCTCAGGAGATTTGGAACCAACAGTAATTGGTGCACTCACTATTTTACATTGCTGCATTTGTGCTCTAGAATAATGTCTTGAGCATATCTAGACTGATGCATAAACAAGCCATTTGAAGTCCTTGCAACTTGAATTCCCAAGAAGTAATTCAGATCAGCCAGATCATTCATAGCAAATTGTTGTCTGCCGGTGATGAGGAATGACATTATAAATGAATGTGAATTTCCTGTAAGAATGATATCAACAACATATAGTAATAGAATAGTGATAGATTGTACCCCATGATGCACTCCAGTGGATCCAGTAGAATTTGGTGGCAGCATATGCTGAAATCTAAATTGTTTCTCTTCCCCTTACTTTGACCTGAATTGATGTGGTTTGTTAAGCTGTGGGCTAGTTGTCCTCTTTGGCCAGCTTAGCAGTCTTGGCTCATCTGTTCACCTCACACTGGTTGCCCCTTACCTTGGTATGAGGTGGTTCTCTCAAAACTCAAGGCATTCATGATGGGGCCATTGGTTCCCAAGTCGAATATGGTCACCCTTTCACCACCCTCCTCAAGGATCCTACTTATTCTTTCAAGGAGGTCGGGGGAATCCTTGCTGAGTCGCTTTAGCGAGGGCTGTCAAGTGTCAAGTTCAATGCCTGGCCCCATCCAACAAAAATAAACAGGCTTGCATGAAGCTGTCGACCCTGCACCCTGTTTTCCCAATGTCTGTAGGCAGCGCAGAAGGGCCCTCCTGTGTTGACCCCATTCGAGCCCCTGCTGACTCAAGATGGCTTGAGCAAACCCGCCCTCAATGAACCAAACTGCTCCAGCAGTGCCGACATATCCTTTTACATTCACGCAGTTGCTGGGGTCTCTTTGGCAGGCGTTGTCCTCACAGCCGGGCACAAAACGGAGATAGAGAGTGTGGGCTGCCCGCAGTTTGCCTTTAACAGGGCTGGTTGTGTGACGGAAGAGGTAACAATCACACCTCTGCCCTTCTCCTTTGGCAGCTCAGGAATGGCCACTGGTTCGGCTTCTTCTAGCAGGTCGTCGGCTGCTTACACTCATGTAGCTGTCCCCATTTGGCTCCGCACGTGAAGCACTGGCCATGCTTGAAATGTACTCGCCTTTCCTTAGGAGACAAGTGTTGTAATGACTAGTTGAGGGCATTCCTTGGGTCCACTGGTGCCGGAATGCCCTCCCTGGTTGGTATGCAGTCACTGGCCCTGGCTAGCGTGGGCAACATCAACTGCATTTTTTGCTTGAAGAGACCAACCTAGGTTCTCTTTTCCCGTTCCAGCTCGAAAGTCAGGGCAGTGTCCTGCCAAGCGTGAGTCTAGTTCTCCTCCTTTGTCCTGGCACCTTCATGCTTTGAGCATGTGTTAGAGAGTCCACTGCGTCACCACCCTCAAGTTCTGCCAAAGGTTCAGTTCTCTCCAATGCTGACCGCATGGCAATTTCAGCCTCCTGGTCCGGGTACTCTCCCTAGGGGCATTGTGCACCTTGACCACCCATTGCGCATTGGCCACCGTCGTCTGGTTCAACAAGGCATCCTTTTCTTCGACCTATTATTCCATGTCGATGGCACTATCTTCAATTTCTCCGATGCAGAATCTACAACGCACAATAAGCAAAACGGAAAAAGATTACAGAAAACCGGTTTTCACAATCATTGTTCTCCCAAGTAGCACGTGTAGAACTCAGAATACAAACCTGCTGCTCTGATGCATCTGATTCCCGAAATTTGATAACAGAGATGATAGCTGAAAAATGACTTTCTAGAGGTGACTAGATAAACAAGAAGAAACATAAATATACAGCTGATAGCATACTTATCAAGCTTTGCATCTTTTGGCAGAAGACCTAGATCTGCTTGCACTACACTTTCCTTTCCATAGCACAGTCTTTCAGAACATGATTTTGTCTAATGATAAAAAGATAAAAAGGAATAGCAACAATAAACATATATTAAATGCTCTTGAGATATTTAAGCAACAAAAGTCACACTCGTTTAGAAGAATAGTAGCAATAAATATATATCAAATGCTCATGAGAAATATCAAATGTGATAACAGCAACAATAGCAGCAATATTTATTAATAAAAAACCACTTAAATAAAACAAAGCCAACTTGTTCTTAGCTCACTAACAAATCACAGTATTGTCATGTCAGAGAGGCATTGTGATCACCACTGATTAATTTAACATTACAAACAGCACCAATATATGGCTAGAACGCTGGATGCACATCATGTACTTAATAGGCAGCCAAGTTGGAGAAGAGAAAAACCAAGTAAGAACAAGACTGTCGTAAGTTAATGTGGGAAATACACAATAACATAATGGAGAATGCAGACAAGAAGGAAATGAACTTCAAATTTACAAGAATTTCTGAACATATCCTGCTTGCAAGATACACCCTGAATGATTTCATTTGAAAGCAGAGACTAGAGAGTAAATAAGTAATCATTTTGGGAAAAAGAAATTAACATAACACCAGAAGAAAAAACAGTTCTTTATGACGAACTTAAGTATAAAATGCTTATTCATGTGCATATATTTCTAATAGAAGCACTAAATTAGCATGTGCTAGAGGAATTCACAATGAGAAACTAATTGATGAACATATAAACAATTAAAATCGTCAACCTTTGAGCTGCATTGTCTGTCTCTTCATTATCTATGCATTTTAGCACGTTTTCAGCAAAGCCTGTGCCCAAGCAGGAAGTCTCAGGCATTGTATACAAATCGGTGCCAAAGTCATCAAAGTTATCTATATCAACATTCTGCAATTATCAAAAGAAGACAAAAATTAGTCATGGACTAGCACTATCAATCTTCCTTGTTTCCCAAAAACAGATAACATCATAACAAGATGATAAGGAATAATTTATCTAAAGCATAATTATTTCCAGTTATTTAAAACACCAAGCACTTATTCACATTTGCCTCTGTTCTTGGGACGAGGGTTAGTATGGAATTGGGAGCGAGTAGAGAGACCCCTACAAATATTTGGAAGTAGGAACCAAGAAATGAACTGGAAGTGACCCAAAAGTAGATCATGAAGCAAACAAGAGCCAAAGTAGCAAGTTAAGAAACAACTAGCTGGCAAAAAATATAACTTATAAGCAAAGATCAAACATTCAAGTTTCAAACTCCAAGCTTTTTGCATAATTAAGTTTTAAGCTTTGGCAAAGATTTATAAAATAGGGTTTGATTACATTAGGAATCTAGATTTTACTGAAAAAAGAAGCTTGCATCAGTTGCCTGAATGGGAAGCACAGTTCTGGTGACAAAGGAAGCTGGCTTCTTTCTTTAAAAACTGCTCTCAAGACACTTCAAAAGCACCTTACCTTTTGCTTTCCCATGTGCTTCCAAGCCCCGTTCATAATTCTGCTACTCCTGCTTGGGACCAGTTTCCAAACTCAGGTGTTGTCACTGTGACTGCGCTGGCCTTGAGGGACACCAAGAATGCTTGGTTACCAATTTTATCATGTTTAGCATTTATGTTTGTTCTGCGTGAATACTTAGTATATGTCATACGTAATACATATAAATCACATAGTTACCTACATGTTATATGTTAGTGTATAAGGATATTCTAAATATACATATATCATATACATCATACATTTTATCTATGATATATATATTATACATTTACATATACATTACATAGTAATATACTAGATTTATGATGTCATATATACATTATATACAATTATATATAATATTTATGTAATATACATATATAAAACTATAATAGTTATATATACATATACCTATAACTATATACTATCTACGTCATATACTATAATATTATATACATACAACTATATGTACATTATATACACAATATATTACATGTATTACATATATGTAATATATACATAAATGTATTATATATATACACACATATATATATGTGTGTGTGTGTGTGTGTGTGCGTGTGTGTGTATTATATATGTTATGTAACATATATATACATATATAATAAATTATGTAGTGCATAAGTAATATAACATGTTATAAAGTAAGTCACATGGGTCCATGAACTATGGTGGCGCACCCGCACCAATGCGGGTGCGGCCTGGCACACCACTTGACTCGATCAAACCTAATGGGATGCTCCTGATGGCATATGTTATTCTTTTCTCTTGTTTTTTTTCTTTTTTTCCTTCTCCTATCTTTTCCTCTTCTTTTTTCCTTCCTCTCTCTCTCCTCCCCCCTTACTCTATTTAATAAAACTCTGAATTTTGATGAGATTAAGGTAAGCTTGATAAAAAATTTAAAAATATACACAAATAAAATTACATATATAACAAATAACGTGTATATATATATATATATATATATATATATATATATATATATATGCTCTAGTCGCGCCCACACCCATTTGACATAGATGCATACTATATAACATAGTTACATACTATGGATATATACAAGTGTAATTATATTAATATATATATATGCTCTAGCCGCGCCCGCACCCATGTGACATAGATGCATACTATATAACATAGTTACATACTATGGATATATACAAGTGTAATTATATTAATGTTTTACATCATATATATATATATATATATACACATATATATACTCGTATATAGAAACATATTACATATATATGTATGTATATGCATAATATGTATAACATTTGAAATTATATATGTATGTACATATGTACCATATTATACTATAATATAATGGTATATACATATATGTGGAATATAATACATATATCTATTATATATGTGATATGTGTATACTTATATAGTATGTGATATGTTAATATACGTATATAGATATATGTCAAAATATATACAATACATGTATGTAGTATATATTTTATAGTATACTGTACATATCAACGAATGAATTTGAATGTGGACTGAGATATAAAATTACTAGGAACTTTGCCTCAGCAACCACCTTATAGTGTTCAGGTACTGCACAATATGCGAGGAAAAGAAAGAAGAGTTAGCAAAGAAGCTACATTGCAATGAGAAGCACAGGCATAGCTGGTGAAAATAAGTAAACAACCTTATCTTTGTCACAATTCTCTCTAAACGTTCAGCAAACTCATGAAAGAGCTGCTACTTATAGGTTTGCACGAGCATGGAGTCACATACATCAATATGTACATGCAATTTTCAAGATTTTTCAGGAAAGCATTGTCAAATATAAAATTTAAGTAGAAAAAAAGTAATAAAACAGCTGAGAAGATAACACTAAATTTCAAGATTTTCTTTTTGGTTTGTTAACTACATATGGTGAAAATGGGAATTATACAATATACATGTAAAAACAACTTGACCCTCTAAAAAACAGTTTTTAGTGGGAGGGGGTTTGCTTGACTCAAAATCATAATTAACTGAAGGAAGGCTTCTCAAAGAAACGTAGGTACCATCCACAAACTAGGCCTCACTCAGTAGCCTATTTACTTGGTTTCACCTACATCCTTCTTGTATCACTAGGAATGAAAACTTAGTCAATACACAGAAATAAGGAATAGTTAATATGAAACATTGCACCAAACGCATCCACAGCAATGACAAACTAACTACCCTAGAGATTTTATAAAGAAAAGTTCCACATGTCAACAACATCGAAGTTCAATGTGGCTACTTTAATTTGTCTCAAAGTGAAGGAGCCAGTTCGGAGGTCGAGTTTGCCAAGTTCTGCAAAAGTTGCATGTTTTGGTCAAGAAAATGGTGGGCTACATAGAAAGAAAATGAATGGCAAAGGCTGCAAAATAAGCATATGGGGTCATAGTCCAGCATTCCAAGGAGGACTACTTGAAAATGCACTTCAAGAACTAATGCAAGTGGTGGGCTAGTGAATTGGGTAAGTTTACTTCACATGGTCAATGTTCACCAATGCAAGAAGGAACATAAAAATGAAGAACTTCAGAAGTTAACTTTGTGCTGACATTACAAACTAATTTTAACGATGCAAATATAAAGTTTGTGTTCTTAATCAAGAGAAAAAAACAAGTCACAAAGGCAAAACATATTAAAATACTATTTGATCGCAAATATTTTAAATACCAAATCAAAGACAACAAGGTCTTAAAGCATGTGATTGCATGATGTAGAATTACCTCGTTCTTCTTGGCTATGCAAGATTACCCTGTTCTAGTTAAAATTAAACTTGCAAACACAACATTTACGAAGATTTAGAAATCTCTCTCTCTCTCTCAAGCACATGCCATGCAATCACAATCCGAGACCTTAGTACCTGAATAGGCGTGACTCGAGATTCTTTACAGGTTGCGGGATTTATGAATAGGACGGTCACCTTGTGAAACTCAGAGAGTGTAGGTATTTGTCAACTTAGTAATTTAGTCACATAAGTGAATGAGAGCAATAGAAAGATAAGTAGACACATAAGTGAACATGACACTAGTAAAGCTTAGAGAAACAATGACCACTCCCTCTTTTGGTGGATAGGCAAAGGAGCAAGAAGTATAAAATAATGCACCCATGCACGTTATGCCTCCCTCCTTATTCTCACCCTAGAGGTCACACCACATCCCTACCCTCGGACTCACCAAGGACTCCAGGGAAGAGTGACGCCATGAGATCCTAAAGCAAGGACCTAGTGGTTCGGCAGCCAACTGCTTCTCATAGACATGAACAGGCTTGTGCTCTAACTCTAGAGGAGACCCAAGTGAGGAAGGGTTCCAACAAAATAAGGCAATCAAAAACCTTACTAGATAATTTTTCTAGCAATAACACACAAATATATGCAAAATCACAATTCCCCCCACTAAACAAAAGGTCTAAAACTGTGTAGGTTGGAGTATTGGCTTTGATATGGATACAGAGCCTTAAATAAATAATAATAATAATAACTAGAAAATTTCACTAAAAAATTTGTAAAAAGTAAAATTGAAAAATCTGTTTCCTACATAGAATTCAAAAAACAAGAAATAGAGCTCAGTTTTCAAATTTTTTGTTTGTGAGAAATAGAAACAGCGAAAAGTTTAACAACAATATATCAAAATACTCAAAGTTGAAAAAAAATTTGAAATTTTGTCGGCTGATTTTCACACAAGAAACTTCAAACCAACAATCAAACCCAAATTGAACTTTATCCCAGATCAGCACATTATAAGTCCTCTCACTCTGAAACAGAGAATGATTTTTGTAGTTTTTACAGCTTTGCCAAATCATGGTTAGACCTGTCTTTGTAAAGAGTTGATACCAAAACTAAATGTTGTATTGACTCAACGGAAACAGAGGACCTTCAAAAATACTGAATGCCTATGATATAAGGAATGTCAACGACCAAAGACAAATAATGAAAAATCAAATCGATGACTAATATATGTTTGCAAAATAATTCAGCTAACTAACTAGGTTCGACCCATTCAGAAAGGCTTGACTAATGAAGAGAAACAAACACACAAAGTAAATACCAAGGCATAACAGCTTCAATATTCATATACATTCTAAAATATAAATCGGTGTAACCATGCCATGCGCAACTAACATACATATTCAAAATCACAAGCTCAAGGAAGAAAACATGACACTTAACAATGAGACACCAACCACTTTAACTAAGATTCAAACAAGCATGAAATCAGAAAACTACCCATGTCCCCACTGGATTAGACTACAAATAAAATATGCACCTAAAGAAGGCCAGTCAAGCACCACAAGAAGAAAGTCCAAACAATTGACCTTCAACAAAAGTCTCACATGATGAGGACTCTAGTAAACTGACGAAATACATGAAACTAACTCTAAACTGAGCATGGCCATAGGCTGGAATCACGTGGAACATAAAAGAAGATACATACTGAACCTAGGTCTCAAAGTCTAAAGACTCTAAACCTGTTTGACAGTCACCAATAAGACCTGACCTTCTCTTACTCTCACTTTTGACACTTGAAAATTCTTTATGCCAGCTAAGAAGAGCAAACATGAAGGATGGATAAATGGAAGGAAATCTACCGCATGCTGGAGATGGGGGGTTGTTAAGATGAATGGTCAGATTGTTAAGATGAATGGTTAGATGGTATGTGCCGGAAACACCATAGGGCCTTCTCAAGCATATCCAACATTTTAAAACAACTAAACGTAGCATGACTACAAGAAATAGTTAGCTAGTATAAGTTTGTGTAAATGAAAAAAATCAAATCAAATAAAATCTAGAATCACATTTCAAAAAAACTACTACCTAAACAGCGATGAGAAATAGGACCCATGAGTGAAGAGGGGATTAAGTGTGATGCCCTTCGATTTTGGGTCCATAAGGGAAACCAAATAAAATCACATGCTTACCCATGTTCTCTCTTAGTTTCCTTATTGCTCATCCACATCATCCCAACTTATCCAACATATGTCTAGCTAGAAACCAAACTTAACTAAACTAAGAATCAAAATCAACTAAATATGTACTAAATAGGGTACATTTACTTATACAGCCCACCATATATAACTATGTATATGGTCATAACTCCTATACAGTTATGACCAAATAACGTGGTTATAGGGCTATGAACCTATTCTGATCATAATACTATATTCTAGTATGACCTCTAATAACATAACACCAGTTGCCTTATATTAAATGGGATACTACTCAAAAACAATAGTGCTATGTCTGGTAGAAAGCTTTGTCAATCCGTGAAGTTTGGATGAATTTAACAGAAATCACAATCATTTGCTGATTTATATGCAAAAAAAGGTAACTCAACTTCAGAAAGTGTAAATTTAGTGAGATGCGCAAGGATGATTGAGAGGATTCTTAGTTATTTGCGTGCCAAGCATTGCATGCACAAGCAAGAAAAAATGACCAGGCTGCAAACATCACCTAGGTCACCAGCTTGCTGTTGCTTTGACTGAATGATGATGTTACACCTTCCAACACATACATCCTACTGTTATTATTTGGCCAAAATCGAAATTGAAACACCCAATCCTTTCCATTTGCATCCTGAATCCTAAGAGGCAGTCTTTCAGGATGAGAAATTGCTGGGAAGCATGTCTGTTCAAGATTAAGAATTGCATAAGAATCAAGCATACGAGTGTACCAAAAACCAAATTTAATTGAAGGAAGTCCAAGGAAGAAAGCAGCTCTAAACAAGTTAGACGCTCTAGTATATGGCAAAACAAGAGGACGGAAAAGTATAACATGGTCTTAGTTTCAAAAAAGACGACAATCAAAATTTCAGTAACATACCTCTACACACTTTTTTGGCAGCACCAGGCACCCTATCCGACCTGCATCACTCACTCAATGTTTTCTCAGATAAAGGGGTGATAATAGAATTTGAGCTTACGGAAGGTCAAGGATCACATGGAGGACTTGGATTCACTATAATATCAACAAATCAAGTGCAAATTTTGGAGTGAATCAATCACGCAAAGCAAATATGCTTTACGGTACAATTCTCAAACTACGTAGAAGTGGATACTCTCCTGATATTTTCTGAAGCTCCTGATTGCTGCTGATCCTTGGCTAATATCCAGAAAGAATACTGATTTCTTGCCCATCCTTCAGTGCGATGCCTTGCCATGGTGGCCTGATTTTTTTTGCCTCTTTAGAAAATCCAGTCCAGTATGAAAGCTGGAAGGATTTTCCTGTTGCAACATAGAAGGCCTCTGTTCACATGCATGAGATCCAGAAGGCTTGCTTGAATCCCTTGCTTCATTGTCCTTCAGAGAAACAGGATGTTGTGTTACATTTTGGCATGAACCAGATGATTCATGTTTTTGACCATCAAGAGATTTCTTGAGCTTATGATCATCTTGCTTTCAGTTTCATGGATCTTTCTTCCTTTCACATGCTTGATATCCAGCAAGCCTCCTATATTATCTTGAACCGGTGCACCTAAAGGAGTCCGCACATTAATTTCTGAATTCCCAGTGTCAATCTTGTTATGTGCAGGAAGCTTGAAGTCACCACCTGCTTCCTTCTCAAATACATTTTGGTTCTCAACAAATCAGGTAGATGCCTACTCCAATTCTAGGAGTTTCTCACCTACCTTTTCAGTTCTAGGATCCTTCATCGTTGAACATGAGTTGGAATTCCAAGCTAAGGAGTGGAGAAGCCCAAGGGATTGCTATACCTGTGCAAGTCCAGAATTTGGCACTGGAGCCTGACTCCATTTTTTTTTTTTATATTGATCTGTGAAACAGTCAACGGAAGCTCGACGTGCAGTTCAAGACTGTTATAATGGCCGTTGACACAAAGTCTGCAAAGACCATAGCAGCACAAGGTCCGGGAGATGGGTCAGACCAGATGACCAGTAGTTCTTCCATGGGAACGAAGGAATGACAACTGAAAGAGGCTCAAATGCAACAAATTGCAGAACAGTCCAAGACTGTTATGACAAACCCTATACAGTCATATTATATGCTCGAGGTGAAGGCTAAGAGAGCAGCGGAAGCATGGTGTGCTACAGCTAACAACAAGCACCAAAAACTGTTACTTGTTGAGAAGTTTGATGACAAAACTGGGGGCCGACTTTTGCAAGCCCATGATAGAGGACGTCAGGAAATTGGGTTCATGACGAATGCTCACAGGGGTGGGTGACCAAGGACTTCCAATATACCAAAAGTCTTTACTAAGGTCCTTGGCGAGGGAATATGGTCCTCATCCAAGCTGGGTAGGTGAGGGTGGAGATGTGAACTATATCAAGGCAGTTCCAACAGACAGTGATGACTGTCAAAAGAGAGCTTGGGGACAAGCTCCATTCCAGGGGGGTAGACTTGATGTGCACCTACCAAGAGCACATCCGAGTGTGGCTGAGGAGGCAACCGAGGACGTAGGCAGGATACCAGCTGCTATCGAAGTCATGGTCGGAAGCAGGGAGATGGCTAGTGCGGCATTTGTTGAAGCTATTGACTTTAGGCATTGTGAGCTTAACCGAGAGAAGATAAAGGGAAGGCCAAGGCATTTTGAGTGAAGTGAGGCTAATTCCATGTCGAGCAAAGCCGAGGCGCTAAATGTAGAGCGCAAGGCTGAAGGGCCAATTGAGATAGGCAGTCTGGAGGCTAATGAGGTTAACCTTACTTCTGAGGAGACCGAAGCGTAAGGCATTAGGCGCAAGCCTGCAAGGGAGATTGCGGAGGGCAGCAATATCTGTTGTGAGGTTAATCTGAAGACTAAAGAGAGTTGTGGCCTACAGATTGCAGCCGGTGACGAGAGCAAGGAGCATAAAATGGGTTCAATCAAGGTTCACTCAGCTGAAGAGAGCATGGAAGGGACTAGGTTCGGTCAGTAGAGCAAGGCTGAAGAGCAGAGGTTGCTGGTTCGGGCAGAGAAAGACTGCGTCAGCTATAAGAGACCAAGGAAGACTGGACGCAACCAAGAGTGCGTCCGGGTCAGGTTTAGTTGGCAAGAGCCCAGGCTAACTTGAGCGCATCACGGCTGGGTTCAAGCCCAGACCGAGTCATTGTATTTGTTTTGTTTTGGATTTTATTGAGTCAGGTCTTGTACTCGTATCAGTCCTAGAAAACGGGTTAAACCCGAGACAGTCCAGCGGCATATAAGCTGGAGACTGTGCCAAAACTCGTAACTTTTGGAAATTGAATGAATAAAAGAAATATTTTCTCTCCCACGTGAGAGAGTTTGAGCTACTTAAGTGTGGTGCCAAAAGCTTGGCCAGCGAAGGAGACTTTGCTAGAGAAGAAGATCGCCTATAGAACCAGAAGAGCCGAACCGGGAAGGCTACTGGAACTATAGACGTCGAATACAGTGCAGAAGTAGATCCGATCACAGTGCAAGTGCTCTCCAATCTTTTGAGGCACTTAGAGGTTGGAATCAGAAGAAGGATCACTCGGTTGCATAGCAGATCATAGCTCATCCGAGGATTTCTTGAACTGCACGTCGACAGCCGGAGGAACTTCTCAATCGGTAAGAAATTCTTCTCTATGAACATTCTACGGTGAGACCTTCCTGTTAACCCTATCAGAAGTGGAGAGGATGCTGACGTTCTGATCGATTTCAGTCTACTCATATAACGAGAAGAATAGGTCGGTCTGATCTGATTGAGATCGAAGGATTTGAAATGCTGACAAGTTCAGGCGAGAACGATCCCTGTTTCAGGTAGATCGCCTAATCTCTAACTTAGATCAATTTCAATTCTTTTAAGAATCGATTCTTACTGTCACAATCTGTACCTAATTGTTGTGTATCCCTTGCAATGAGCTACGGAGAGGAACAGTGAGGAATCGACTGACTGAAAATGAAGAAACAGAGGCTGAATTCCTGTTCTGAAGATAGCGACGGCAATCTCTGAAAATAAGCATAATTGCGGCGATCGGAGGTTGATCTGAGCAGGAAAATGGCTCAGACGTCTTCATAACTCTTGGGGGATCATTCTGGTGAAGTTTGGGATGAATCTGAGCTGTTTTGGATAGTTGGCCAGAGCTGATCAGAATCATGACGTCGGATCGCGGAATTAGGCAGCGCAGTTTTGAGTGAAACCAGAAACTAGGCTGAATGCAATCCTCAACGACTCACCTTTTGCGAGCTGCTTTGAAGCTGAATTTTTTAGGTGTTCCTACATTGAATCTCAGCTATCACTGGTCCAAATTTTATCTCAATCTGAGCTGCGGTTTAATTTTGGTGAATTTTTTAAGGTGACTGGCTCCAGACGTTGCCTGAGTCCTGCGACTGGCTGATTTAACTAATAGGACTGGCGACGAGAAAGGACTGCAGCTATGGTGTATGATACCACCCTCTATCATCTCCTTAACCAATCTTTCAATTTCTGCTTTTTGGTGATGACCATAACAATATGGCCGAACATTGACAAGTTCGGTGCCCTTATTCATGATGATTCTATGGTCATAAGCTCGACGTGGAGGAAGACCCTTCGGTTCCTCAAAGAGATCTGAAAACTGTTCAAGCACGTGTTGAACCTTGGCTGGTATATTTTCTTCTTGCTCATCTTTGGCTGGTATGTCCGTGGCCATCGTAACAACACAAAATGCTTGTTGTTGGGCGACTAATGCCTTAAGTGCTGCCTTTGGTTCAACATTGGTGTTTACTGCCTTTAGGGTGACGTTTTGGTCACCTCCCTCCTTAGCAAAAGACATACTCATGTCTTTGAAATTCCAAGAGATGTCCCCTAGAGTCACTAGCCATTGTACTGCCAATACCACATCGACACCACTGATGGGGAGTACTAAAAGATCAACAACAAATGGCACCTTTTGCATGCATAGCTGGATACCTTTACACTTTTGTGTGCATATGAGTTTGGACACATCTCCTACCATGACTGAGATTGGCTGTTGATCTTCTAGTGGGCATCCAACTGCTTGAGCTGCCTCTTCACTAATGAAATTGTGTGTAGCACCCGAGTCTAGGAGTACTACTACATTATGCTTTCCAATCTTACCAACAACTCTCATGACATTCGGTCTTTTGGTTCTGTCAAGGCATGACATGTCCCTTCAATAGTCTCAGATGCACTTGTATCAGTCTTGGCCTCATTCAGACTAGGTGGATCTGTGTCTTGGCTAGGTTCTTCTTCTTCTTCATCGCTTTCATCAATGACTTCAAAAACTTGAAGATTTTTGCCCTTGTGAGTACGACTCCATGGTTCCTTACAGTTAAAGGATTGATTGTTTTTTATCATTTGATCCCCCTCTTGCCTAGTTATGTAAGAGGTAGGCACTCGGTCTCTGTAGAGGGGTTTTTGAACTTCTCTTTTGTAGGGCATAGGCTTTCTTGGGGGTAGCCCTTTGTATTTGTTTGGCTCGTTGCCTTTGTAAGGTTTCCTGAGAGCATTCTTGCGTCTATTTCTCTCTTCTACTGCTCGAGCTTCGGCAAAACCTTCTAACAAATCAGTGTATTTTCTTCGTTGTACATATATCTTGACCTCCACTTTGAGGCCGCCAGTGTAGGCACCGATTAGTGACTTGGTGGTCCAATCAACCATAGATGAAAGACTTTTGGATTTGCTTTGGTACTCTCGAATTGATGACATTTGTACCAAATCTTTGAGCTCTATGTCAAAGTCTGTGTATGCTGAATCTCCGAATCATGTTTGTAAATCCTCACTAAAGTTCTCCCAAGTGATATTTGGTTGATGGCATTTGAACCATCGATACCACTTCATAGCTTCTCCATCGAAGTTGAGGATTGCGGTTGTAACCCATTTGTTTTCAGGCACACTATGACAATCAAAATATTCTTCTACCTTGAAGAGCCAATCCTTGCCATCTACCCCTGTAAAACATGGAAAAACAATCTTAACGGCTGGGGTTCTTCTTCTTGGATGAGTTTGGTTGTGTCTGCCTCTAAAGGGTTCTCCATCAACAAACACAATATCCTCATCTTCCTCACTTTCTTCCTTGCCCTGGTTCTTATTAAATTGTTGGTTTTAGGGCGCTTGTTGTTGGCTGCTGGAGCCGAACCTCAAATGGAACTCATGCCTTTGTTGGTGTCCCTTGGTTCCTGGGCCTTCGGGTTGGCTGATGCCATTATGTCTGAAATGCTCAAATTGGTTAAAACTGCCGGAAAAAGGTGGGACAAACTGGTTGTTCATTGGCGCCTTGCCTTTGTCTCGATTCAGAGGGGGGCTTGTGTGGTTCGGTCAAATTGTTCCATTCTTTTCATCAAAGTGTTTTGGCCAGCAATCAAAGGGTTCATCATCTGCTTCATCAGGTCCCATTCATCAAGTTTACTAAGGGACTTCTTGTACTCATGTAGTTCATGATGTATTTGGTTCATGTTGGACTCAAGGGAATTCACTCGGCCTTGGTGTACGGTTTCCATATCGAGTAAGTTGGATTCGACTTGTTCTTCTCGGCTGGAAGTCTCAACTTCTTGCTTGGGAGAATCATGGACAGTGGGTTTGGCTTTCTTCCCCATTGAAAATTCTGCTTTTAGTCCTGTAGCATGATTGATCAAACAATCAAGGAACTGCTGCTACCGCTAAAGACTGAAGAGGAAACCACTTGTTATTGTGCTGGTCGCCCAAAATTCTTCAAAAAACCAGCACGGCTTGTAAATTCAGCAATTTCACATCCAGAACTGTAAAAATCATGAAACTTGGCTGAAACATATTTGACATGCTAGGGAATCCAATGGCACCAAGTTCAGTTATTTCCTCCCCAATCTAAGTCGATCTGCATAGAAAGTCACGCCTGGACCTCGGTTGTTAAGCTCGTCGCCCCTTCTTCAGCCGTGCAGGAAACTTCCAGCGACAGGGGTCCACTCAAAAAATCATAACTTTTCAACAGTAAATCCAAAAAATCGGAAATTTTAACTGGAGATACCTTAAAAGTAGACTCTTCTAACAAGCCTAAATTCGACCAATTCTGACGATGGAGGTGACAGCCCTGGCCACCGGAATCTGGCATAGTTTCTGGACTTTTAGAAACTATAATACACTGGCTGCTGAATATGTAATTTGATCTTTGCTGCGCCAAACGAACTCCATTTCTCACGAAATTTGGACAGAATGTGTTTGAAATATTTACGAACAGGTGGGTAGGGAGCCCGGTCACAGATCACCAGAAACTTGCCTGATTTACTTGTTTCATTGGTCTGAACTGTTCTCACTTTTCTTCAGACGGCTGCTATTCTAACACAACCTGCTATGAAATCCGAGTGTATACTTCCTAAATTCAACTTAAATCTGACATAACCTGCTGCCAAACTAAAGAATCCTCTGCTACAATCTGAAAACCCAACTGAAATCTACCACTGGCTGCCGCAAGTGCGCTCTGATACCAACTGGTGGGAACCTAGACCCGGCTAGCGATTTCTACGCCCGAGAATAGATCCCAAGACCAGAATCAACTCGCGGGAGCCTAAAGTCCAAACTTAAGCAAATTATATTTAAAAATTATATCTCCACCGGACAGCAACCCCAGCCTAATAGTACCCTGGGTAAAAGATACAAGTGTGTTTTCCCAGACCCACGGTTTAAATCCTACTACAACACTAAGGGGATCAAGGCTTGTATGAACGTGAGCAATACAAATTTAACTCTCAAAACTCACTCAACATTCATTCACAAGCAATTCATACAATCCCTAGAATGGCCAAGAATGCCCTTTCCCTTTGGTGGTCTACCTACCCGCGGCTGTGTCCCTGGCAAGGTGCCCTGGAGGGACTACTGACAGTAGCAATTGGCGAGAGCCTGGTTTAGAAAACAATTACACCCATAACCCCGATCTATAGGATGTTGAGAAGTTACCTAGCCGATGAGAGTTCGACTTAAACAGCAATAGATCCAAGAGAAAAGCAGTGGCAAAGCCACCCTCGGATATCTCAGCAAGGAGGTGGAACAAAGGCTAGGCCCACTTGGCCTAGGACAACTTGTGGACTGGTGGAAGCTGGCTGAGAGAGACGGAGTGTCCAGGCAATGGAAGGGGATGGCACTGGGGCTGCCTGCTACACCTGATGGATGGAGTGTGGTTGCTGCAGGCCTCGGACAGCCAAGAGAGAAAGCAACATGATGGAGGAGCACCCAGATGGAGGCAGGGGCTCGGCCCTCCTGGCCGAGGTCACCTTGATGCTTATGACTATGTTGGGTGGAAGGGTGCAACAATGGAGGCAGCAAGAAGAGGTTGTCCGATGAAGTGGAGGTGGTGAACTGAAATGCACACGACCAATCCTTGGAGAGGGAACCTAACTAGTTAGACTCCAAGGAGACAAGCCGAGCTCGGAACAAGGAGGTGAGCTTGGTATAGGTTTAGGTAGGCTCGGTTTAGGTGAAGCAGGTTAGGTCTAGTTGGAAGTGTTTCGGTAGTGGAGTGGGCTTGGTCTAGACGTGAGATGGAGGTTAATTGCTAAGCAGATCGGTTATGACTTAGAGGTAGGTGAAGGGTTGTGCGAGAGAGGGTGGAGAGTTACAGGAGAGAAGATGGCACTAATGATTAGGATCAGTTAAGCTAAGGGGTTTAAGTCAAGAGACATGCGAGTGGAGTGGTTCACTAATGATGGGTGAAGGCTAGCAATGACGAGGAGAAGGAGTAAGCATGAGGTGGTGGTTGATTAAGGCTTGCGTGAAGTGGAAAGGGTCGGTTATGAGTGGTGAAGAGGCTAAGAGGTTTGAGAAGGGTCTCCCTAGCTAAGGAAATTGAATACGTACCTTAACTCCTCAATGATGGCTGATGATGGTGCAAGTGGAGGTTATTGGCTGAAGAGACACTCAGTGGAGGGATTTGTAACTCTCGTCTTTTAGGATGGGGAGCTCAAGAGGAGGCTGCGACGTGTAATGGTTGCAGCCTGCACACTCTCCTTAACTCGATTTAGTGCCCTCTTGACGGGAATACCCTTGCCAATTAATTTGAACTCTAGTAATGAATCAAACTGACCATGGGCAAATCGGGAATCCACTAAAATGATCGGGCTGGACCGAAAACTGATCAGAAAAGTAACAGCGATTGGTTACTCCGGTGGTAGCACACAGATTTCCGACCAGGAGCAAATTCTTCACGATGGCAGGTCAGATTCACCTGAAACTTGGTGGGCATGTTGCTAAGATCTGGGCAATTATGCTGGGGTGAACAAGAGCGATGTTGCAACTTCCGCCCAGCCACTGCTTGGTTTCCTCTAAGCCGAGCGAGCGATGTGGTTGATTAAGGGTCAGCTCTTGGGGAAAATCCATCTTCTTTCTAAATAGCAATTCTCGAATTGATGCAGAGTGACTTGCTGCTGCCGAGGACAGAATTCTCAGGTTGATTCACCGTCCAATTGACAGAAATCCGACTGGCCTTCTACCAATGGATTCCGATGAACCTTCGGATTCTCACCTTGACAATCAGTTTGATAGACTAGGCTGTGATCTACCTTTCCGGCGTCTCTTTCTTTGATTTTGACTGAGATTAAGAAGCTTACTGGGGCCGATCTTAACATGTCTTAAGCTCTGCTCGAGGTGGAAGGAACCAGGACATGAATTCGGTTCCTCCCTTAATCTCTTGCAGCCGGAGTCATTGCTTGATTACTGGTCGACGAGTGCCACGATTTGATTTCCGTCAAGCCTTCCCGATATAGTTTTCCAGCCTCTAACTTCTTCCGGGGATGAAGAAGTTGCATTGTGAGAAGATTGCAATTCCGTCGGGGAATTTGTGCGTAGGATGAAGATGCTCTAAGAGGATTTCCGTTGGGCTCAAAGGTCGTCTCCAAACCTGTTTTGCTTCAACCAGAGTCACGGGTTGGAGCCTTGGGATTCCAGTCACCGGCAGTAAGACGATTAGAGGAAGAGAGAGGCAAGAGCCAATTCACACAAAAAACTCAACTTCTAATTCTTGATTGCATACTGAAAAAAGACTTACAAAAGAGTTTAAGTACTTGAAATAAAACCGGTTCTAACACATGAACTGAGACACTTGCTGAAATAAAGGACTCGACTATAAGTAAATGCATGAAAGGGAAATCGAGACAAGATGTCTAGGAAGTTCAGTGAGTTTGGCTTCTCTCTCGTGGGTTCAGCCATCTAAACTACCTAAGTTCAGCCTTAGGCTTGCCACGCGTGGACCGGGTCAGGACTAGACTCAGGGTGCGAACTCGCTATAACCGGATCTAGGTCTAGTTCCCGTGCCTGCTCGGCCTTGAAGTATTCAGCCCACTGCCTGCACTCCGCTGATGATGCTCCACCCACACCACCGGCTGCATCATCTTCAAGTTCTGCGTTAGCCTCCTTTAGCCCATCTATGCTTTCCATTATGCTGGCTGCAAACCTGGCCGAAGGCGCTTGGCTCTCTTGGCCTCGCTTGACTGTGCTGGCCTTGGTTCTTGGCCTCCCTGTAGGAAGGTCTGCATCATTGCACTTGCCACCATTTGTGGCCTAGAGGCGTAACACCTAGAACATGAGACTCAAACCTAGATCTTTTGAGTGTAGACCACCATGCTACCTGGTTAAACTACGCCCCTTGAAGCATTTATTGCATAGTCGAATGCTGGTGAAAGTTATGTGGCACCACCAGAAGTGCGACAAAAGGTTGTGCACTTTAATTTCATATGTTCTTTGAAGGTTGTCCAAACGCCTTCCCCTGTGTTTGAATGGCAAGAGTATGTCTGAGACAAAAGGTCCGAGTCACGCCTTCTTCTCCATCATTCAAACATATAGCTCAACATACTTAACAGATTGGGCCTTCTCGAAATGAATAATTTTCTAAAGGGATTGGAGAATTCAAATGGAGTATGGGAAACAAGCAGCGACACATTCAAAATCATGCTGGTTAAGAGAAACAAATAATTTTCTCCGGATCAGGATTCACCTGTATTGATCATTCTGATTATTATGTCCCCATTGACCGGTGACGTCGCAAGCTTTACACAACTTGCAAGAAGTCTCATGAACATGTCGTATGAGGTCTAAGAACTGGATGAGGGAAAACCGATAGGATTATGGGATATTCTGCCAAACATGAAATAGTGCGTCAGGTTATCTTTAGTTACAGATTCCGGAAATTGCCTGAGGACCAAGGAAAATAATTTACTGGACAATGTGTCCACCTCTTTCGTTGTGAGCATGGTAGCAAATCCTCTTAGGTATACACATGAATTAATGACACCCACGCACTGCCCTCACTGTACAATACAATCATCGATTAAGTGATTCCTTTCTCAAGTTAATGAAACAATTACAAGCGACTTTCTTGCCATGGAATAACGGATGACAATAACTTCAAGTGGTTTGCTTCCTCGTAATTTTCTCCTTCAACTTTGTTGCTGCTACTCAACGTACTTCCCATGTATACAACATGTGCCTACCTAGGAGGTACACCCAATAAGCTAAAGGTTGGATACCAAAACGTCTACAATTTCTTTGGAAAAGAAAAATAGAACGTTGGAAAAAAACAATCTAATTCTCGGTAAACTCTTAAATTCATGGAAAAACTGGATTCAAAATTCATTTGGTTTTGGAATTGCTCAATTATGCCCAACAATTCTATGAAATCTAATTCGATGGTCTTTTATTACAAGAACTTTATCAATATAATTCTCGTTATTAACAGATAGTAACAACTAAGAAGAAGTCAACAAATTTTAACTACTAATCTTGGAGTATCATATCAAGTATACCTACCTTTGGTGCTTTACTTGAAGCCCCATGGAGAGGGACAGAATTAGAGACCAGGAAGAAGAGGAGCAGCCTGGTTTCTTCCATGGGTGACGTCGAGATTAATGGTGTTCTTCCTCCTCTGGAGGCCTTATTTGTAGCTGTGATCAAGTGGGAAAAGGCCAAAACGAATTTGTGTGAGCTGTATGGAATAGAACCTTGTTGTGGCCAAGTTAGAAAATTTGACTTATTGATGCTTTAGTCCTAGGGATCTTTTCTTTTTCTTTACTTTATTTCTTTATTTTGTTCCTCGTTTTATTTTTCGGGAGGATTAAGACAGTGGGCAGATATATTATTCCAACAAAAATGCCTTGCCTTCCTTTTCTTCCCCATATATATGAAAGACTTACTTGACATTATGCCATGATCTTCAACCGGCTTGAACCATTGGGTTGCACACACACACACACATAGGACCTAGACTGGTTGAGACTAAAATAATCTGGTTTAGTTTAGTTGGGATATCAAATCAGGTTGTTACTGTTGTTGTTTTCACAGATATTGACCCCATTAGGCAACAGATAGCTAAGAGAATAAAATGAATAGGAGTGTGTTTGATAAGAGGAACATTGTGTGCTTGTAAAATGTATTTCAAAACCTTTACATTATTGTTTCAAAACACAATGTGCAATCATGTCCAATGTCTAATTGTTGACATTATGTTATGTTAACTTTTACGTTGTGTATTTTGAAAATGTCACCCAACAATACACAAAATATTATTCTTATCAAATGCCCACTGCAATAATCTTGTATTGGTAATGAGGAGGAAATGTTGCAACAAGATAATAAAAGAATGTTTTTTTTACTTAATTTATTGTGGCCGATCCGAGACCAACGGCGTATGAGATTACCGCATTGAGAAGAGAAAAAAAAAAGTCGAACCCCTCTGAGTCCGACTTCCCCACTTTTTCATTTTACCATCACCGCATGAATTCTATTAGTGTTGAGCCGTTGTACTTCAAGACCTTCAAGTTGTAGGATGATGAGTCAACATGAAGGCATGTGTTCCTTTCCTCACAAGACATTCATAGAGAGTTATTTAACCTAAAGTGGAAGAAAAAAAAACAAAAGGAAGAAAAAAAAGAAGTTTGGGCTTCATGCATCCAACAGTTTGATGCCTCTGAAGTTGCCACAAAAACCAAAGAAAGCATCTTCCATTGGGGAAAATTGAATTTAATCAAAGGAATATTCACATTGGGCAGCAACTCTTTCTTTTGTTTGGGACAAGCAACATGTTTTTCTAATTTAAAGAAGAAGAGGGAAAAAACAATCAAACCTGTCTCTACTATATTGGAAGAAGAGACTTTAAGTGCAGCTTCCTGAAATCAGGGTGGGAAGAGGAGATGTGGGTGACAAGCAAGTACAAATATTTGTCAGCGATGAAGAAGACTGAAATCTAGACCTTTTCCTTCTTTTGGCTTTGCCCTGCTCCTTTGGTGCCATCACATGCTTTAAGCCCTTCTTCTCCCTTCCAAATCTATGATTTTTTCTCATGATGTTGTCTTTGTAAAGCATGGCCATGGCGGTTGGCTTCTTTCTAGAGGGCCCCATTAAATTTAACAGGTCTAGTCCTCCCATGGTTCTTCATTGCATGTAGAAAGTGTTTGATTCCCATTTTCAGAATGTTGAAAGCAAGAACACCTTGTTCTTGCATGTTCTGAAAGACATAAGGATAAACGTTGTCATTTAAAACCACATTTTAAAAAATTCTGGAAAATAAACTGAATGAGGTTTTCAAACTTTTTAGAACAGCTTTATAAATATAAAGAAAACAATATAAGGTAATGAACAAGGTGTGAAGTTTTAGAATTAATTGGATTTTAGAAAAATAGAATAGCGCAAAATAAGATTGCTATTGAATGTTATAGTACAAAAATTACTGCCTTGTTCATAATATATAAAAATAGCATTTTTTTCCTCAAAATAAGAAACCACATCTTCTATTTCAGGAAAATCTTACATGCAATGACATTTTATATTTTACTAAATGACAAGACAGTGGCCCCTGTGGCTCAACTTTCTAACTCTTCCACTGATTTGCATAAGAGAGAAAAAGACAAACCTGGTAGCTCTTTGCAATTTACATCTTCAAATGTACTCTCATAGAACCTAACAGGTGTTCTTGTGGGGCTAATTGCCAAATAAAATTTTCAGTAACCACTCAATGAGTGAACAAATGGCAAGCCCTCAACCCAATAGCTAACACTCTCTAAAGAACTAGAAACAGCGTGGTCATTCCATGTGGCTAAGTTGGAAACCAGCACATCAACTTTGCTTCTCTTGCACCAATACTTGAGAGGTCCAGCAAACAGCAGTTGAATAACTTTAATTTTTAAAAGTATGTCAAGAATACATAGCAGAAGTATATGAAGAATGCCAAATTCAACTATCTGCAATAAAAAATTGTTGAGAAAACGTGTTGCTTTTTGATATTTAAAGTGTTATGTGTTTTGGTATTTAGTATTAGGTAGCTTTCTGAATTTTTAATATTTTGGTGGACTCTTTATGTAAAGGGTTAGTCTTAACCCTAATCTTATTTAGTCTAATGAAAAGAGGAGCAGCTGTATGTTTTTCTGCTGCTACCTTTCTCTCCTCCTTCCTCTCATTCTTCTCTACCTCTCAACGTAACATGGTATCAGAGCTTGAGACCTAGGGCTGTGACGTCTAGGGTTTTCCTTTCTTTCTCTCCTTTTCTCTTCTTATCATTCTCCATCAAGTTGGGCGTCTAAGGTTGCTGCTATCGGTGGGACTGCTTGATAAAGAAAAAGGGGCAGATCACGTTCTTCATGTAGAGACGTGATCTGTACCCTATGTTGCTGCTAAAGAAGATGTGTTGCTGTTGACGTTCAGATCTTAAGGTTGAAGTCCCTCATGTTGCTGAAGAAGATGTGTTGCTGTTGATGTTCAGATCTGAAGGTCGAAGTCGACTAGTTGCTGTTTTGGTTCAGATCTGAAGGTAGAAGTCGACTAGTTGTTGTTTTGGTTCAGATCTGAAGGTCGACGTTGCTGTTTTTGTTGGTTCAGATCTGCAGAAAAAAAAAAAGGTTGCTGTTTTTGTTTGTTCGAAACAGTTCAGATCTGAATCCAGAAGTGTATCAGATCTAGGTGGTGTCGTTGCAACGTGTTGGTGTTGATCAGATCTGATTCAGTGGATGTTATTATCAAAAATATATATATATATCAGATCAGACGTTTTTTTTTGTGTGTTTCAGGTTTGATTTTCAGACATTGAATCAAAATATATATAAAGTCTGATCTGCCTGGCATGT
Organism: Nymphaea colorata; assembly: GCF_008831285.2. Classification (NCBI taxonomy): domain Eukaryota; kingdom Viridiplantae; phylum Streptophyta; class Magnoliopsida; order Nymphaeales; family Nymphaeaceae; genus Nymphaea; species Nymphaea colorata. The sequence continues at coordinate 9,748,152 of NC_045151.1, read as the reverse complement.
GGAGGTTTGATTTTCAGACATTGATTATCAAAAATACATAACGTCTGATCTGCCTGGCGTGTGGTGCAGAGTTTTTTTTTCAGTCAAAGGTTGATTTTCAGTCTATAGTGGGCCTGATTTCGTGGTTTTATCATGGCTGCAAACAGATCTATACAATTTGATAGAACTGAATCTGGAAATCAACAGGCAAGTGTTGAGTACAAAGCTTTCTCAAATCCTTTTTCCTTTGGATCTACTATCAAACTTGATGGAGCCAACTATGATGTATGGGCTAGAACCTTCATGTTGTCTGTCGTTGGACATGGGAAGAAATATATATTGGAAGAAGATGAACCGGTTGAAAAAACTGGTAAATACGCACGGTGGGAGGAAGAAACAGCATTATTTGTGCTTGGCTTATGAATAGCACTCAACCCCACATAGCAGCAGGACTTTGTTATTATAATACAGCCAAAGATATGTGGAATTCTCTTCGGCAGACGTATTCTCAAGATAAAAATATCAGCAAAATTTTACAGGTTCAGCAAGAATTGCTACAAATGCAGCAAGGTGACATGGATTTGACAGAATATTTTAGAAAGTTGAAGTTTGCTTATGAAAAGATGAATTCCTTAAAACCACCCTGTAAGCATTGTCTCAAATCTCACATGGAGCAAATGATTGTGGTTAAATTTCTTGCTGGACTATCTTCTGATTATTCTGCATCCAAGGCTCAAATGCTTACAGGCTCTGATTTTCCCGATCTTGATGAGGCCTTCAATAGACTAAACAGATTGGCTATTACTCTTCCTCCTTCCTCAAACAACTCGCAGCCATCTGCCCTTGCCTCATTTGGGGGAGGAAGAGGCGGTCTATATTCTTCCCGTGGTAGAGGAAGAGGCCGAGGCCCGTGATGAGGCCTTCAATTGACTTAATTATGGAGCATAGGTCTAATGCTACTCCTTCTACCTCATCGGCATCTACAGTTGTCACAAGTTCAGCGTACTCTGCAGGTAACACTACTTCTAGAGGTTGTTGGATAATTGATTCTGGAGCATCTAAACACTTTTGTAGAGATGCTAGTATTTCAAACCTACAGAAATTTGATTCTCCTCAACATGTTCGTTTGGCGGATGGAAGACTATCGCCAGTTGAAGGACGTGGAGATGTTTATCTTTCTCCTTCTTTACATGTCCATGATGTGTTATATGCTCCTGAATTCCCGAAGAATTTATTATCTGTAAACAAACTAACAAAAGAGATGAATTGCAGAGTTATTTTTTACTCGGGTACTTGTGTATTTCAGGATCTATCGACTGGGAGGAAGATTGGTGGAGGCCATGAGATAGATGGAATATACATCTTGGATACATCCCCTAAGGAGGCGTCATTCCATGTTGATTCTACTTCAAGTGCCTTCCAGTGGCATCTCAGATTGGGTCATCCTTCATTCCCTAAACTTCGGCTGCTGTGTCCTCAAATCTCTTCCACAACGTCTATCGAGTGTGAAGCTTGTCAACTGGGCAAGCATTGTCGTACTTCCTTTCCATCGAGTCAAAGTCAGTCTAGTCAATGTCTATTTGATTTAGTCCATGTTGATGTTTGGGGGCCTAGTCGGGTTCCAAGTCGGTTGTCGTCTCGTTATTATCTTTCTATTGTTGATGATTTCTCTCGTGTCACTTGGGTGTTTTTGATGAAAGACAGAACTGAAGCTTCTTGTATCTTGAAATATTTCATATTGGAAATAAAAACTCAATTTAATTCTTGTGTCAAGGTTGTTCGCACTGACAATGCTCTCGAGTTCAAATCTTCTCATTTACTTGAATTCTATAAATCTCTAGGTATTGTTCCACATTTTACATGCCCTCACACATCTCAACAAAATGGTGTAGTTGAAAGAAAACATCGTCATCTGTTGGATGTAGCCCGCACCATCATGATTCATTCTCATATGCCTTCCAAATTTTGGGGAGATGCAATTTTGACTGCATGTTACCTAATAAATAGAATGCCATCATCTTCCATAGACAACAAAATTCCAATACAAATTCTATACCCAAATAGAGCTTTATTTTCGTTACCCCCACGTATATTTGGGTGCACATGTTTTGTCCATAAACTTGGTCCCAATCGAGATAAACTGGCTGCTCAAGCAAGTAAATGTGTGTTTGTGGGATACTCAAAAAATCAAAAGGGGTATCGATGCCTTGATCCTATATCTAATCGAGAGTTTGTCAGTGCCGATGTAACCTTTCTCGAGTCATCTCCATACTTTCTTGCACGTACTTCAAATCCTAAGTCTGAGATGTCATCTTCGGTTCCACTTCCAATTCCTCCAATTCCTCTTGAGTCCCTTCCTTGTTCATCATCACCCTCCATCCCTCGGTTTAAAGATCCTCCTCTTACATATTCAAGAAGAAATCCATCATCTAATGACCCAGCACCATCTTGCTCTCAGGAGGTAAGTAGTTTTGAATTACATAACATGCCTGAGTGTTCCCTTGATGCTCCAGTTCCTGATGAATTACCTATTGCTTTGCGTAAAGGGATTAGACAATGTACAATTCATCCTCTTTCTAAGTTTGTTAGTACAGCCAATGTGGGAAATCATATGTGCAAATTCATTGATGCCTTGTCAGCTACATCCATTCCTATTTCACATGAACAAGCTATGTTGGACTCTAAGTGGTACCAGGCTATGAAGGAGGAGATGGATTCTCTCATATCTCGTCACACTTGGGATCTCGTTGAACCTCCTTATGGGGCAGATATTGTTGGCTCAAAATGGGTTTTCACTATCAAGTACAACTCAGATGGTACAGTTGAGCGCTACAAAGCACGTTTGGTAGCAAAAGGGTACACACAGACATATGGTGTTGACTTCTTTGAAACCTTCTCTCTTGTTGCACGTTTGGGCACTATACGACTTATTATATCTATTGCAGTTCATTATGGTTGGAACATGTACCAACTCGATGTTAAAAATGCATTTCTTTATGGGGATTTAACTGAAGTAGTCTATATGCAGCAACCACCCGGCTTTGAGAAACAGGGGGAGTGTACCAAGGTATGTCTGTTAAAGAAGGCTATATATGGTTTGAAACAGAGTCCTAGAGCATGGTTTTAGAAGTTGTGTGAAGTTGTGTCTAAGTTTGAGTTTCAGAGATCTTCTCTAGACCATTCATTGTTCATAAAAAGGACCTCCAGAGGTATAGTTGTTATGGTGGTATATGTGGATGATATTATTTTAACTGGTGACAATGAACAAGAAATACAGGACACAAAGGAATATTTGCGGCAACATTTTGTTACTAAAGATCTTGGCTCACTACGTTACTTCTTGGGGATAGAAGCGGCAAGGAGCAAAGAAGGTCTAGTCATTTCTCAAAGAAAATATGTTCTTGATTTGCTTCACGAAACAGGTATGACTGGAACTAAACCAGCTTCTATACCTATGAATTCTCGTACTCATTTATATGATGACAAATCTGAGCCTGTTGATAGCAAATCATATCGGTCTCTCATTGGAAAGCTACTATATGTAACAATTACTAGACCTGATATATCCTTTGCTGTGGGAAAACTAAGCCAATTTATGGACAAGCCGAGGAAAGCCCATTGGGATGCAGCTCTGTTATTATTGAAATTTCTCAAAGGCTCCCCTGGGAAGGGTCTATTATTTAAAAGAAGCACCTCACTTCAGATAGAAGCTTACTCTGATGCAGATTATGCAGGCTCAATTGATGACAAAAAGTCCACTACAGGATTCTGTATCTTTGTTGGTGGCAACTTAGTCTCTTGGAGAAGTAAAAAACAAGCTGTTGTTGCTCGATCAAGTGCAGAGTCAGAATATCGAGCCATGGCCCAAACAGCCACTGAGATAACATGGGTGAAAGGCATGCTAGAAGGTCTTGGAATTCAGGTTGAGCTGCCTATAAAAATGCAATGTGATAATAAAGCGGCTACTTACATAGCAAATAATCCGGTCTTCCACGAGCGGACCAAACATATTGAAGTTGATTGTCATTACATTAGAGACTTAGTCCAAGCAGGGATTATCTCTACTGAGTATGTTGCTTCCGAAGACCAACCTGCAGATATATTTACCAAAGCTCTTCCAATATCCAATTTCACGAAGTGTTGTAGCAAGCTGAGCATGATAGACATCTATGCTCCAGCTTGAGGGGGAGTGTTGAGAAAACGTGTTGCTTTTTGATATTTAAAGTGTTATGTGTTTTGGTATTTAGTATTAGGTAGCTTTCTGAATTTTTAATATTTTGGTGGACTCTTTATGTAAAGGGTTAGTCTTAACCCTAATCTTATTTAGTCTAATGAAAAGAGGAGCAGCTGTACGTTTTTCTACTGCTACCTTTCTCTCCTCCTTCCTCTCATTCTTCTCTACCTCTCAACGTAACAAAAATGAACAAAAGAAAAGAGATGAACCCAGTACATGTGCCATCACAAATTGAGCTTTATACCTACACAATTTTAATTATACAAACTCAAATGCAAATCCCTATCTAAAGTTTTCAAAATAATCTACTAATCCTGAAAAGCAACATAAGATTATAATTCAGTACACAACAGCAACTAACCAAATCTAAACAACAAAAGAATGTGCATAGACAATCACTCGCACACACAAGATGCATAGTCGATCCTCATCCAACTCCAAGGCCACAAGGCAATTCAGCAACATGCAAAGATCGTTTGAGCAAGTGTCTCATCAAGAACAAAAATGTGACTCACCTTCAACCATGTCGTGGCACTGCAGCATCATATGAGCATTGAGCATCACGCTTCTGCCACTTGATGATCGCCTGATCTTCCAAAACCCTATTGCCACTCCAAATCATGAAGACAACTCCACCGGCCAGAGCTAGCATCATCTTGCCAGAGAATGGGGAAGACACTTGGACGAGACCATCTGAATTCCAAGAAGTCGCACTACAATCTTATACTCCAAAGAGTGATGTCTGACCCCTTGGGATCAAACTCTTTTCAATATTCACTATAATGGGCAATATTGTATGGACTTGCTTAAGAAGTCACTAAAATAGAGGAAAAAGAAAGGTGACCAATTTAAGGAACCAAAGAATAAATGGCCATCAAAAGGATGAGCAAGCATAAAGAGAAACCAAAGATTTGCACAAAATAGTAAGTCAAAAATCTTTTTCCACTTGATTTGAAATGTAAACACTTCAAATTGCAAATGAGGATCATAAAATTCCACGGTCCAATACAGCCACCAACGTTTCATCTTTGAAGTCTCATTGACTATGTATCACTTCAGATGGATGACCAGAGTGATGCACTGCTTGTTCTCTCCTTCCATATTTTTCTGTCTGCAACATATTTCTCAAAAAGTAGTTAAATATCAGGCACCTCAATCTTCAAAATTGCCAAATCACTTGGAGTCCAAGATGCTGATAATGCTGACACAAGGTGTTGAATTGTCAATCCTATTTGTTCAACTATTTGCGGAAAATAATAATACATCCTAATAAAAAATTCTCTTCGACATGCATTCTTGAAAGAAGACATGAAAGGGGTGACAACATCATTTACTTTCATGCATCATCATCACATCATCGCATTTATGCAGTACCCCTGCATTTCATTTTGTTGCTTCATTATTAGTTTGAGCCTTCCCCAACTTCTACGATAATATAAGCAATTGTGTGACTGGGTCCCCTGGGATTGGATTCTTCTAGAGATAAGTTGGATAAGGAAATATGTATGCGGAAATTTACATGTGAAGGAGCCAATGGGGAGTTTTGTGCTTGCTCCTCCCTATTGAAAGATGAACAATGAGTCCCTTGTTACCATCTGAAGTTTTTTCTTTTATTGTCTCTTATAGTCACTTTTGTCCTAAAATTAATTGATTTTTTCTGCAGATCAAGTACTTCCCTGTGCCATGCTTCACTTTCTCCTTCTTAATTTATTTTTGTTTTTTTTTTTTAAATTTCAATTGGAGATTGGCCTCAGGTAAGTTCATTTATGTATTATACTTGGATTTATGTTGATGCTAGCTTCTAAGTAGTTTAACAAGACAGGCTAATGTTGAATTGAGATGGATATTTCTCTTTGAATGAAGTTTCTTATTAATAAGTGAAAGTGAATGTGTTATTTTAGTGTTTTATTTTAGTGCACTCGCACTCAGACAATAGTTTTTCCCATGTGTTTTACTCCCTTTTGCATTTTCTGTCTAATAAGTTAAAAAGAAGAAATTGATTTTTCTGTCTCATTTCCTGAGTTTTCCATATCATATTTCATTACGTCTGCTTCATGACATTAAGTGAATGGAATATATAAACAAAATGTGATTTTTCACTGGGAGTTCAAAGATTCATATAATGATCGTGAATGAAAGAGGAAAACAAATAAAATAAAAAACATGTATAAACTGGATCACCATTTTATTTAATAGAGTTATTTCCTTTCAAATGTTATTTCCTTGTATTTTTGCTATTAAGATGCTCAAGCTTGGGCCTTCAATGCCAATGGTCACCTATTCTCAAGTTGGTTGCTAAATACTTTTATCTGGTTAATTATATTTGGGCCTACCTATTGTACTTCTTAGTATTTACTTCAAATTGCATGTCTCTTTAGGTTTTATTCTCCTATCTTCTCCTAGCTCCAAATATTGCTTAGATTTTTTTATATAATTCTGATTATCTTGCATTTTCAGTTAGGACTTATGGCCTCATTTTTCTGATGCCTGGTCAAATTTGTCATGAGAAAGAAATTACTATTTTTGTGTTGGTAAAGGAATTAACATAAATATCAAATGAAGCATTGAAACAGGACTAAAAAAACTGAAAAGCCACCCTCTTTTATGAGAGCATAGCAGCAAATTCGGATGAAAGCCAAGAGGGCCTATTTGATCTTGTCTTGTAACAGTTTTGCTGCCCATTTACCATTGCCATAGAGGGTATGTTCCAAATGGTCTATAACGTGTTTGAATCTCATAGTTATGATGTTATAAATCAACCAGCATAAATTTTGTAACGTCCATTGGGTTTGACCTGCACATATTAAGTGGTATACCTTTTTTTCCTGGTTAGTTGTATAAGATCAGATGTAGGGGGAATATACAATACTAATTGGTTGATAATGACCCACGAGCATCTAAACTTCTAAAGTGGTGGCAAAAACTTTGTTATGAAACTATTCTTAAGTCCTTTCAAAATACAAACATGTGGAGTGCTATATAAGCTATTAATGAGCCAATAAATGACAACAGCATTATTTTATTATTTGAAGGAACTAAAATTCAGAAAAGAAAAAGTGACTCTTTGAAATTTGAATTCGAAGCATTATTTTATTATTTTTTTGTTTGTACTCAATGATGACAATCTATGGATTCACCTATATAAACCCCGGCTAAGGTTGCAAAGTGAGAGCTTGAATATTGCTTGTGAATAATCCGAGGAATATAACAGGTATTTTCAATTGCTGTTAAAGCATGAATTTTTCCTTAGTGAACAAGTACAAGAAAAGGTATTGCCTACCGACGTCAGTTTGAGTGGAAAATTCATGCCACTAAACAAGGTCATGGTGACAACATGTTAGTACTTTCTCCTTTCACTAAGTTGTAGGTTGAAATGACTTTCTTTGTTTCTTCAAATATTTTTACAAATCTTTGTAAAACTCAGTTTGAGAAAAATCTGAAAATTTTTAGAACTTATTTTGGTGGACAATTCATCTTAGGTCAATTTGAAAATTACCTTAAAATTGAAGAAATTGTTCACAAGAAACACGTGGTTGTACTCAACAAAATGGGCCTGTAGAAGTAAAACACAAGCACATAATGCAAACTCTTTGAGCATTTTTATTTGATGTTTAGAAAATCCTTGTGTTTTACTTGGGTATACCTAAATCAAACAAATATAGTTGTTGTTATCCCTAGAATAGCAAATTATATGTTTCTTAATGATAGTTTTTTTGGTAAGGAAAAATTTATGATGATGTTCCTAAAGAAGACAATGAATATGTATTTCTTTACGAAGAAGATGCTTTAGCTGAGAATCATGATGATAGATGTTGTACGATCTGATATGCCTAGTCTTTATACTCTTGAACTAAACAACCATCTGTAATGAAATCCACTGACCTTAATTCCCCTTAGGTCATTATCTATTACACATGAAGTCAAGAAGCTAGTAAAGATGTCAACAGCCCACCTGAAAAGACCATTGAGTTAAAAAAAGTTCTAGTACACCTATAGGCAGCTTGCTAACTACATCATGTGAATCATTTCTTCTCAGCACGGGACATGCCTGACTGCTATCTCATTTTATCCTATGAGTCTTAGAATGAACTTGTCTAGGTAATAATCAATAATATGATGAGTCATAGACAACTCAGAAGCCTTCTCTCCATCAGCTAAGATGACATTAATTAGGGTTCTTGTAAATTTCTATTAAAGGTTGGGACATATACCAAATTGACGTTAGAATTGCTTTTTTAATAAGAATTAAATGTAGAAGTTTATACGAATCTCCCTCTTCGGGCAAAACATTCTATGGTAAGATTCTTCACCTGAGGAAAGTTTTATAGTGTAACGTGAACTCCTATGTTTTGCTTTAATAAATTTAAGTTATTTGTTACATCTCTAAATTTTAAAATCTTGTTATTCTGATACAACTATATTTTGCTAAGATAAATTTTAAACTTTGTTATTCTGATACAACTCTATTTTGCTAAGATAACTTTTTTAGGTATAGTCCTTCTTCTTTTATATATGTCAATGACATGATTATTACAAGTAGTAGCAAGATGGACTTTGTAAATATTTTTATGGCCCTTTTGCTTTTAGACAAAATAAGTTGGTTGGCTTGCAAAAGTTTGAACTTATTGTCATTTTCTTCCCACTACATGATTTTATTTATTTTTTGTGCACAAGAAAGTTGAACAGAAGATAATCCCTATTTGTTTTTCTTTTTTCATTTTTTAATGTCAAAGTAAAGCTTAGAATTAGCTCTGCTTTATACTTTTTTCTATAGAATTTTGTGACTTTTTTTTTATTTGGTCTACATTTGGATAAATCCAGCAGAAGTTGGTTCTGTTGATTATCATTTTTAGGTTTTGATAATGCACATAGTTTTTTGTAGTGGTTCAATCTGCTTTCAAGCTTATTATTTTTGCTTTTGGTTGAACATTAATCTTTAACAACTCATTTACCTACAATTCACACAACGGTTGCCATCAATTTTAAAATCTAAAGGGGTCTCCGTTTATCGTACTGTTCAGCATGCTGGTGAGTTTGTTCTTACTTTCCCTAGGGCATACCATTCAGGATTGAACTGTGGTTTCAACTGTACTAAGGCAGTCAATGTTGCTCCAATTATTGGTTGCCACATGGCCAAAGCGCAGTGGAACTTTCCTGTGAACAGTATCATAAAACATCGATATCACATGATAAATTGCTACTCGGTGCCGCTAATGGAGGAGTTAGGGCTCCTTGGAGGCTGCTGCTACTCAAGGAATGCAACAAAGAAAGTCTGAGATGGCAAAGTGCATGCAGGAAGGATGAAATTCTTACAAAAGTAATTAAAGTAATCATATGTTTATGCATTACATATTTTAGCTACTTGAAGTTACTCATTCATCATTGTAAGTAGGCACCGGTACAGATGGAGCAAATGAGGAGAGAGAAACTTCCTAACCCTTTTGAAGCCAGAAGGATGCATGCAAACTTTGATTTGACTGATGTTCAAGAATGCTTTTTATGCTTTTGTGATTCACATCTCCCAATGATTGGTTGTGAATGTTCACGGAACTGCTTCTCATGCTTAGAGCATGCAAACATACTCTACTAATATGCTCCAAGAAAAAGATATTTCCTCTTCCATTATGATTTGGATGAATTGCATACCCTTGTAAAAGCTGTGGAAGGAAATCTGACCGCTCTGTACGATTGGGCAACTGGAAAGTTGTCAATTGATGGTTTATCCATGACAACACCTGGAACTCATCTTGTTTGAAGCCAGAAAGAAGTTGCAGTAGTTTCACCTAATCAGGGGAAACAAGCTTTGGAACTCTTGCCACCACACAATCAGAGATTGCAGGTAAGTTAGAGCCTAAAGTTGGACTTCTTGGGTGAGCATTCAGTTGACTCAGTTGCAACTGATGGTCTTTCTTCAGAAGTGGAAAACATGAAATGAAATGCACTGAAATATCCTTCAAGGGAAGGATCAACTTCTAGTGCAAAGATTCCAAAAGTCCTTGAGATGAACGAAGCATGCAAATATGAGGAAAATGGTTGTGATACTTCAGAAGCCTTTCAATCAAGTTCAGTAGAAAATAGCCACATGGCTTCATATCTTGTCAACAAACTACACATTATGAATTCTTTGGAATTTCCATCAACTACCAACTCTGATAAGTTATTTCAGATTGGTTTCGGTCATCAAGAGTTGAATCTTGGAATGCTTTCACACATTAAGGATGATACTTCTGCAGGTTCAGGGACTAAGGTTAATGCATGCAAAAATTTCCCCGACCTAGGTAGGAAAGGACCTCTTTTAAAGCATAAAAGGAGCACTCCAGATGGATCATGTATTTCTGGAGAGGAGGATAAGAATGTTGATCACGACTAGAAACAGCAGAAATTGCAAAGCAAAGTTCATCTAATGCAGAGAGTGATAGAAGTAGGCGTAGACATAAGGTCACTGAAAAGCAGCTTTCGTTGACTGATGATATATACCTCAATGGCTATTTAAGCATAAAATGCTTGTCTGCACCTGAGAGCGATGTATCTAATGCTAAAGGGGAAAAAGGATTGAGTGCTGAAATATTCATTAAATTGAAAGAGCATCGTAAAACCATCGATATAGCTTATTCTCGAGAGGAGGATAGTCCATGCTGGGAGCATGTTTCAATGAATCTAAAATCCAGTTCACTTCTCATAGATGGCAGTGTTTGAGAAGGTGAATGTTGTAAAGCAAAAAAACTTTTTGGAGTCAATCTGCAGCTTTTGAAGCCATCTTCTTGTGAATCATCAGATAAAGTGCATATCAAAGAAACTACTTCATGCACATGTACTATAATGAATGAAAACAAATCCAATTAAACTGTGGCTATGTGTCCAGCCTCTGGATCGGATACCTGTACCTTTCATATTGAAGAATACATTGCATGAACCTGTGCCAATAGAAATTGGCTCTATTGTTCCTCGAAAGCTATGGTGCAGTAGGGAAGCCATATTTCCTAAAGGTATGCTTATGTTTTTCTTGTGCTCCTTTGATGTCCTTGGTTCACATTTTGAGTTAATATATGTTAATGATAAAGGGTCACTGTTGCCAACTTTCTGTAGGATATAAGAGTCGTGTCATGTTCTTTGATATACTTGATCCAACACAAATTTGTAGCTATACCTCGAAATTATTTGATGTTGGACTGCTTGGGCTCATCTTTAATGGAGTTATCTATGGGAACCACTTTTTCTATGTTCAGAATGAGAGCACCATATACCAGCTTAGTTACAATGCTTGACATGTTCACAGACTCATCCAAGTAATGGAATCTGTATTCAGGTTTGGAATTGGGAGTAACTATTCAAAGTAGCAGCTCTTTAAATTGGTGAAAAAACACACTAAAAGTGTCCAACTGCCCCTGATTCAAACTTTAATGGATGCATAGTATAAATAATTTTGCTAGGTAAACCTTATCCCTTCATTAATTTTACCAAGTTTGGATAGAACCGGCTCTTTTTTGGCTAGACCAATGGAAGCTTGAATCTGAATGTATTTGTATGATTAATTAGGCCTCTGATTTTCATCAAGATTTTCCTTCCTTTCTCAAGTTCCATGTCCTACATTTTGACTGCCATAACCCTATTTAGGTAAACATTATTTGGATTACTATTGGTGGTCGTTCTTGAAATTTATATACTTGTAAATGTAATACGACAGGTTACAGTGTAGGACAATCCAACTGAACTCTTTATGCATGCTTCTCCTAGAAAGTTCTGGGACTTGGTGTGTCAGAGGCTTAATGTAGAAATAGAAAAGTTACAAGGCCTCGAAGTGCAGAACCAGCCACCATTGCAACTCCCAGGAAGTCTTGATGGGCTTAAGATGTTTGGATTTTCTTCCTTGCAAATTATTGAGGTAAGAATGCCTTCATTCTTCTTTTGCTGTAGCCTTGAAGGATGGAAAGTGCAATATGGAAATTATCAATGACATCTGTATAGGCCATTTGGTAAATTTTAGCTTAGTGCTTTTGTCAGTATTGGCCAGAGCAGGATTTCTATAACTGTTATTCTCCCCCAAGGCCAGATATAATGCTCGCAATTTATTGGGTTCATTGTTACTTTGACTTCACCAGTAAATGCCAAATCCATATATAAATGGGTAGCTAGAGGTAGATACAGGTAACCATACCTATGCTCCATGTGTTGAAATATCCAATTGTTTTCCACGGATGGTGTTCCTTTGAATACATGGGACGTATCAGTCTGTCACCTTATTTTTAAAATTCTTGAATTAAAGAATAATTCAAACTAATTACATTGATTTTAAATATGACAAAAAGAAGAAACATGATAATTATTAGCCTTGCATCGCATTGGCAAGATGGCCGACGGCTGATGCAGAACGATATTAATAATTAATAACACTGACCCACATTCCTCGACCTAAATTTATCATGTCAAGTGATAGAAATATACATTTTAAAAAATGTATTTTACATAGTTTTAAATTTTAAACATTTCAATGTATAACAAAGAAAATCAACGATATAATAACTTAGTGGATCATCAAAAAAAGGAAAATTAAAAATATGGAATTAAAATGATTCGTAATTTTATTTATAAAACAATGAATTGATTCAAAGTGAAAAAAAATGTGTTAAGTATGCCAACACCATCACATTCTGTAAAAAGACAGGAGAATTTGGAAAACACCATTTAATTTCTCCTAAATGATTTTGCCATTGCCTATTTATTAAAAGATATTCTCTGGATCAAATGTTTGTCGGTAATTATGTGTCAAACATGTTCATTTATTGCATTTGACAAAAAACTAAAGCAAAGCATTTTCAAAGATAAAACGTTTTTGGTGCTTTAAATAAATTCCAAAAAAATTTCATTTCCAAGCCTACCATTTCTATAATTTTAAAAGTGGGCCACATCATATTTTTTTAAATAACATGCTTTTCGTAAAAACTATCAAATACGGATTTCAATCCATCATCTACTAATATGAGGAGCCAAGCTGATTTCTTTGTTTTAATACGATCCTCTTATCACAAAATTACTTTTATGACTTCAGCTAACATTTCACTTTTCAAAATAGGAATTTTACTTCATGCCTTCATTTTGCCGTTTAAATTAAAAAGCACAGTCCTTAGATAAATTGCAATAAGATTATATTAGTTTGAAATCATAAGAAAAAAGAAGACCCCAACAAAGAATCCACAAATAAGTTTGTGTTATTACTATAAAAAGGTGCGGAAGCCAATTACCATGAATCATGAATTGCGTCACATTTTCATAGTCAAAACTTTGTTCAAAATAGAAAGAATTTAGTTCAAATTAGATCCACAAGAGAAACCTTAGGCCGTGTTTGATTATTTTGGATCTCGGAGTCTTTAGGTGCTTCAAATGCGGTATATGTAGAAGAAGATGGTACGGAGAACTGGCGGAAGGGCCTATCAAATCATCCCTCCCTTGCAGCTTGGATGACCGGCTTTCCTATAGCTATTGCCTAGCCGCTTCCCGAGAAGATAGCACGCACCACCTTGCCAAAAGAAAAAGATAGAACATGAGACTTCTGGAACTCAAGCCCCTTCGTCTGGAGGTAACCACAGACTCAAGGATCACGTGCGCCTGCCCGAATTCCTAAAGAATTGCTATTTTGTTTTGTCTATTCAAAAGTACTAATGACATACAATTTTTTGTATCCAGCCCTAGATCTGGTCGAAGGAGCACTAGTTTACCCAGTCTTTTCCAATGCTACAAGGCTACAAGTGGACCAAGCGAAAATGATCGAACAGTTTTCAGGTCTCTTTCACGAATGGAAAAAGATGGTGAGTGGATTCCACGTGCTCAACTGGAGACCTGTGTCAAAGAAAGGTCCTTTTGGCAGAGAAAGATGTATCGACGGAAATTTCGATGAAGAGCTTGAAACAACAGACAATGAATTGGACCCTCCCCACAGCTCCCATTCTCCGAAGATCAAAATTGGGGTTCCCAATGCTTGGCTTCCGAAACAAAGGGTTTGAAGACATAGATTCAAGTCAAGTCTTCATGGAAGGCCTGGACACGTTAGAGGGGATTTCTGTTTCGCAAAGCGGTCAAAGACAGAGGGCAGCATTTTCTTCTCTTCGCAAGAACTTCTGGATCAGAGTCAAGCATGAGAGGTGTCAAACTTTCCTGCATGAGCTACTGCTCGACTCGAGCTCTAGTTAAGTCAGGCGTCCAGCATGAGCGTCCCAAAGCCGTTGGATTGGATAGTCTCATTGGTCTGTTGGGTCAGAAGGTCTTGCTTCTTATTTGTTAATTAATTTCTGGTCCACACGACTTCAGGCAGATAAAGCAGCTACTAAAGCTATCCTTGTCAATGGAGTAGGTGATTTTGGATAGTTTTGAACTACCGCGGACTTGTTTCATAGCTCTCAGCCTGACAAATGATGATTGAGACGAGATTCGGCCAAGGTTGGATATACTCAGAAGACCCACGAATAAAACAAACCGTGGATCTCTAATCCACAAATTTCAAATCTGTGTGGAGTGAAATCCATGGATTAGAAATTGAGCCACCCCCATCTGATCACTTGTGCTGATCTCACAGTATCGACCTATCTCCTACCATGGCCCTTTCTCCCCACCTAAAACCAACTAGAAGATATGATTCTCAAAATCTATGAAAAAGCAATTGAAACTATCGGCTGTTCATGGCCCTATCTCTCCACCAAAGAACACTACGAAAATAAACTGTTGGCAATGCAATGGTTTCAGAAATAGCTTTTTGAGAGAGAGAAAGAGAGAGATGTTGAAGCTCAGTTGATGGAGATGAGAGCTCCAAGCCCTCTTTAGACACTACCTTTAACACTCCTAAGTGCAGGGAACTTCAACACTTTTGATGATCCTGAGGATTTCAAGAAAGAGAAATAAAAACCATCGGCACTGTTGATGATTTCAAACAGACAGAGAGAGAAGGAGAGGGAGGGAGGGAGATGACTTGCCTGACCATCTCCGAGTACAAAAGCAGACACATGAAAATAGAGAACTCACCCATGAAAGATGCCCTTCGTCTGTGATGATGAAGAGGAGATCAGTAAAAAAAAAAAAAAACAGCCACCACCACTGGAAAGAGAGAGCTCAGCCATAGAAGACGCCCTTTGCTTACGATGACGAGGAGATGGGAAAAAAAAAAGACACTGCCATGGTCAGGGCCGAGAGATAGAGAGAGAGGGCAAGGATGCAAGCTTTGCATTACCAAACACGGTTATAGAGGGTGAACAACAAGCTGAGCACGGCTCATTAAACCTCGACTCAAAATCGAGTTTGAGCCAACTATTTTAATAAACGAGCCAAAGTCGAGCTCATTTTTCAACTCTTTTTTTAGTCGAGCCAAGTTCGAATTCATTGAACACGAATGTTTTAAGCTCGACTCGCCTCAAGCAAAAGTAGTAGTTATTTTGTTTTTTTCCATTTCATGTTTCATGCCATCCTGTGGTTCTTTCTCTTCTCTTGCTTCTTCATCCAAATGAAAAGCATCTCATCCAAATGCCCAATACCACCGTTTCCCTTCTCATTTGCTGCTGCAAAGCCTGTCAAGGTATGCCTCTCTCTCTCTCTCTCTCTCTAACTCTAAGTTGAGGGTCGCTCATTGGAGCGAGGGTTTCTTCAAAACCCTTGCTCCTACAAACTGGAGCTTTGGAATCTAAAACACTCGTTCACTGGAGCAAGGGTTTCTTTCTTCAAAACCTTGCTCCAACAAGCGAGGGTTTCAAAACACCCTCATTCGCAGTGAGTGAGGGATGAAGACCTCGCTCAGCAAAGCAAAGGGTATCAAATCAATCTGAAAACCTCACACAGCAAGGGGTTTCAAATTAATCAGAAACCCTCGCTCAGCAAAGGGTGGCGCTGGAGCGAGGGCTTCCAGGTTCATGAAAGTTCCAGCAAGCGATCTGAAACCTTCATTCAGCGCTGAGCATGAGCGAGAGTTCCTTGAAATGATTTCTCTTTTTCTGCATATACTCTACTTCACCACTTCCATAGCAGCAGCATTATCGCTGCCATATTTTGCCATAGCATATAAACGACATGCTTATATACTAGTTAAATGAGCTCGAGCTCTGACACGCTTGATTGAGCCGAGCTCGAGTTGACATTATATAATTTGGTTCGAGCTCGAGTTATGCAATATAGAAGGCGAGCGGAGTTTGAGGTGACCAAGCTTGGGCTCGACTCAGCTCATGTTCACCCATACTAGAAACCGTGGTTTTCAAATCCTTGGATCTAAGATCCAAGTATTGAAAATCAACTCCGGATCCTTAGATCTGAAGCTATCAAATGGAACCCAGATTCAAATATGAGCTCAAAGTTGCTTTGCTAAATAAACGGCTGGGAGGAGCAGTCTCTCAATTTGTTCAACAAAATTAAAAGAATGTACAGAAAAATAACCAACATGGACACCTTTAAGGAGTCGACCATTCAACAGAAGAATGCAAATCAATGCAGCGATGCGAGATTTTCACTACCTCAAACGCAGGATTGCAATGCACCAGAACAAAAATCTTCCTTGAAAGAACATGATCCCCAGATCCATGAGGCACTTAATCAACCTCTTACATGCAGTGAAACCATGCGCTCCTCCAGCCTATGGGAGCCACTGAAATGCCAACCACCCCATTAAATCTTGGTAGGCTACAAAGAATTCCAACTTAGATCTCCTTGGCACCCTAACATAGTCTGAGTGGGACATAACAAACTCCAGAATCAAAAACCCCGCATCCACGCTTTTCACCCAGTACCCTACCTTATGAGAGTCTCTAATCCATCTGCTGGCAGAGTGTATGATCAAACTCCAAGCCAAAATCTCCTACTTACTCGCCAACCCCCAACACACATTTATCATCAATTGTTTAACAATGTTCCCGCAAAGGTTTGCATTGAACATATATCTGCACCACATCCCCATCTTGGACTCTTTTATTCCTTTATAGTCAGAGCTTCCAGATAACCTTTGGAAAGCATAAACACCATCCCCTTCTAGCTAAATTTAATGCCCCAACACCAGGACTCATAAGGACTATCATAGACTGTTCGAATTTCACCATTACATTAAACTTGCAACCGATGACTTTCCTGATGGATCATTTCAAAGACCAATGAATGAACACATGGATATCACTTCCTCTTCCTTCTCACAAAGAGGACACCGATTGGCAAGGGGGACTCCAAAATTTTCTATGCAATCTTGGGTGAGAGTCCTGCCTTTCAGAGCAATATATGATGTCCACTTTGTGCACTCCATTGAGTCATTTCTATATACTATGGCTCCCTTCACAAGCCTCACAATCTTCACTTTAATGCGCTCATATATGTACACTCAATTCAGAGTTTCAGACTACTCACAACAGAATCAGACCATAACATATTTATTAACAAACCAACACTCCTCATGGCTAAAGGAATCACCCCCACCAGCTTCTGCTTATAGTTCACAGATGTTGGAGGTTCCAAACATTGAAAAAAGTAGCACAGCAGACCCCAACCGCACTCTTCTCATCAGATGTTAATCACTTTCTAAGAGACAAGATGAGAAATTTCTTCCCATCCCCACATGAGACCTGCAACCAAAGGCTATGGTTGCACAAATACTTCTGTCAACACAAGTAGCACCATAAGGAGTCCATTAACTTGGCCTTAAGTGTCAACTAGATCATCCAAGCATTATTAAGGCTACTCAAATCTTTCAAACCAGTCCCATCCTCCTCTAAAGGTAAGCACAGGGAGAACCACCTCACTGCATGATCATGCCTCCCATCTGTTGAATCACCCCAAATGAACCTACTATAGGTTCTCTGGGTGTTGTCTAATTAGGCCTTTAGTTATGCCAATTGTCCTAGTTTATAGCCTTTCTATAGCATGAACCAAACTGTGCTAAGAGTTGGTTAAAAATGACTATTTTACCCTTCTTAAATGGGATATTTAACTGATACCTCCAAAAGAATTTCAAATATAAGGGCCATGAACTACACCAAAGCAAATCATACATCATAGGTATCTAACTCCAGTATCCATATCACTCAAGTCATCATCACATAGGAAATGAACATTTTGCTCCCGATCAAGTCATTTTATCCATTTTCTCGGCCTTTGCAAATAACTTTGGAAGTCCTGAGGATTGTATTACTAAGCAATTGGGGTTATTTCCATTTGTATAAGTCAATGGAAACACCCAAACAAGTTTATTAGCTTACATTTGGTCAGAAATGATCTAGAAATAGGTAATTTCCCTCATTTTTCAATCATTTCTTGTCATCGAAACACATGCACACTTGACTAGACCCACAATAAGATCTCCTCAGCATAAGCATATTATCTCCAGCTCCATTTCCATTTTTGAAGTCTCAATTCTAGTGTTAGGACAATCATTTTAAGAAATGACACATTGTTTTCCCATTTCCTCATGTATGATCATCATTTTCCACTGATTCGAGTGAGTTAGACCAAATTTAGTTACAATCAGATTTTTAAGTGCATGAACTGACTATTCTTGCTTTCAATTCAGTAATTCTGTTTCAGATTGAGCACACATTGTAGATTTTCCATCACTCATGGAGTGTTCATATCTAGACATTGTCATAGTAACTTTTGAACTGATTTTTGAGAGATATGGAATAGCAATTTTCAATTTGAGCACACAGATTGATTAAAATGTCACTTAATGAGAGTACCAGTGTGCTTACTGCTCCTACACAAGCTCAAAATCTCTGTTTCCCATTATACCCTTACCATTTCCATTTACATGTTCAAATACAATTCAGTCAATTTCAGAAAATGTGATTTTCCAAAGGCAAATTGAGTAACCTTTTAATGAAATTTGGCACGCCCAAAAATTGAACCTCAAAAGCACCCCAAAAGGTCTTTTTAACTCTAAAAAATTTGCACCATGACCAAATGACCATTTTACCTCATACATGGAGGTTTTGAACTGAGCTTTTAAAAGATGATTTCAAATGTAGGAGCCAACCATAGAAAACCAGGGTCAAACTTACCGTATTTAGATATCTAATACCTAGTCTAGGATCACCTAAGTTGTCGCAACCATGTCAAATGACCATTTTGTCCCTAATGTAAGAAAATCTTAGAAATCTTAGTAATGATTTAAAACAAACATAAATCGGGTAATTCTTAGCTCTACAAGTCTCTAAGAGTAGTTAAAGTCATCTCACCAACCATTTTTACCAGTTTAAGTCAGCTTTCCCTATAAGTCAGCTCACCAGAACCGAGAACTACATTTTTTAGCTCGACTATATATCATTAAGTCTAACCAAATTCAGGATAGGTTTGTTTTAGTGGAAAAAAATTATTATTTTACTTACTTTGAGTTACCAAGCTCACATTTTAGTTTCAAAGATATTCACAGATTTCCACTACCCACTCTCTCACCTATTAAGGATTGTTTGAATTAAGTTATAGTGCAACCGAGTTGAGTTAGCTCAAACCAAACTAGAATCATATTTATGATTTATAAATTTATCCTCCCTTAGTTTGGTTTGAGTTTATTCATCTTGGTTTGAGTTCAATTTTGTTCCAAAGGTCCGAACTTCACTCTCTTTTTTGTTTTTAAGGCGTTTGAGCTCAACCTAGTGGAGTGAGCTGAAACCGAGCTAGGATCATGTCTATCATGTATGAATCTATCTTCTTTTAGTTTCATATGAGTTCATTTATGAAGCCATCTGAGTTCATATTAGTTTGGAAGGTCCTAAAGCTCATTTTCTTTCTCTCTCTCTCTCTCTCTCTTTTTTTTGGATTTAAGCTGAATTTGACATCAACCTATCAGAGTGAGCTATAATTGAGCCAAAATCGTATTTATCATGTATGAATCTATCTTTTCTTAGTTTTTGGGTTTGAGTTTATTCATACCCAATTTGAGTTCAATTCAGTATTGAAGGTCTGGAACTCATTCATAATACTTGCTACACTCTGTAAACATCTATCAAGCTTAATTCAGTTAACTCAGAGCAAAACTTTCTGATCTTTCAACATATCCTCACCAGTAAATGGCTGATCTAAGGCTCGCAACTCAACTAGTGAAGATGACGATCATAACCTAATTTTTGAAAACCTTCTATGTTTCTCTTAATA
Organism: Nymphaea colorata; assembly: GCF_008831285.2. Classification (NCBI taxonomy): domain Eukaryota; kingdom Viridiplantae; phylum Streptophyta; class Magnoliopsida; order Nymphaeales; family Nymphaeaceae; genus Nymphaea; species Nymphaea colorata. The sequence continues at coordinate 9,727,841 of NC_045151.1, read as the reverse complement.
TATATGACATTCACAGCCTGTAAATTTTAGAAAATTTGATTTAAGCTCATTTTCTTTCTCTCTCTCTCTCTCTCTCTCTTTTTTTTTGGATTTAAGCTGAATTTGACATCAACCTATCAGAGTGAGCTATAATTGAGCCAAAATCGTATTTATCATGTATGAATCTATCTTTTCTTAGTTTTTGGGTTTGAGTTTATTCATACCCAATTTGAGTTCAATTCAGTATTGAAGGTCTGGAACTCATTCATAATACTTGCTACACTCTGTAAACATCTATCAAGCTGAATTCAGTTAAATCAGAACAAAACTTTCTGATCTTTCAACATATCCTTACCAGTAAATGGCTGATCTAAGGCTCGCAACTCAACTAGTGAAGATGACGATCATAACCTAATTTTTGAAAACCTTCTATGTTTCTCTTAATATATATGACATTCACAGCCTGTAAATTTTAGAAAATTTGATTTTTAGAAGAATGTTGGATGGTTTTTTTAGTAATATTTTAACTAAAGTCAATCTAGAAATAGGGATATAGGCTGGTGTAATCAGATTTGCCAAACTCACCCGGAGCTTCAGAATACACATAGGGACACAACAGTCATTTTATTTTAAGCCATATTATTCTACACAAACATAGGACATAAGTCTCAGGTACATTAGTTTACGGCTTTCTTTGATTCCTAGAGCTTTCAGCAAAGTCAAATACATGATTTATGCTTATTTGAGTTCAAAATCTACACAAGGAGTAAACCAATCAATTTTTTTCTAATCCATATTTTCTACATGAACCTAAGATTATATGTCATATATACTTAACGTCATCAAGTTTGTCATTATTAAATCATCAAAGCTCCGACTTGAAATCATTTCAAACACATAATAGATGGTCCAAATCTTCACCCAAGGGTAAAAAGTCATTTCATTTCAAATCTCTTACCCACGGCCAAGGGTAAAACAACAATTTCCTCTGCAATAATGTCATTTTGTACTTAGTCTATATGCTAGATATATTTGACGTTATGGTATTTCAAGCATCAATTACAATGTTTACATCAACATTTTTAGATCTACGAACTATTGTCTAGAATTCTAATCCAAATCTCTTAAGATTCATTTTGTAGAAACTTTCTATGGATTTAGATCTTGATCTGAATCTTAAATCCATGCCCATACCTATCATCTAGAATCTTCTATAGATATCATGATTTGAATCTCAGAACCATATCCCAAACCAAGATCCAAATGCATAAATGTACATATATGCAAAAAATATCACAGTTGATTTTGAACACTATGCGAGATGTCAATCCAAATAGTTGCTATAGATTCATGCAAACCTCTAAGTAGAGTAGTTTGGTTCAGAACCATTTAATAGTGTTGTGTGCATTAGGACTTAGAATTGAGAGTGATTTATTCATGTTCACTTACATTTAGAATCCCATACAACCCCTTTCAATTTAAGCATTGATTGAAAACAAATGTTTGTTTCTCTCATGGTTTTAACTCTCCATCTTTGGCAACGTCGTATTAGAGTTCACTAATTGGGCATGTGCGTGCTCATGAATTTCGAAATTTACCTTCACCTATATGGCCGCTTGGCCTAGATGGGGCCGCTCAAGAGGTCGACCTCCTGGCTCCTCCATAGTGGACTAGACATCACCCCCAAATTCTGCGTGGAACTATTAATGCCCTCCACCTTGGAGCCCTTTGCCAACTAGGGAGGGAAGTTGGGGTGCATAAAGGCAACCTGGCCAATAGATAGCTAGGGCCCGACCTGCCCAATTCCATGTAGGACCAGCCAGTGCCCAAGGATGCCAATAGCAGACCCCAGAGATTGCCACATGGCATGGGTATGCCAGCTGATCCAAATTCATCCTTTTTTTTTTTACCCCATTTGATCACTTAGAGGGCTGATTTGCTACCCTAGGCTATCAGCCCAGCTTCTAGGATGACTCAGACTGAGCTGGCCACCGTGGACCTGCCACTATAGCAACATGCCACCCGAGGTTTGACCCAAACTGCTAGCTCAAGGCACTGCTCCATCCAGTCCATGCGGTGCTAGCTCCTTAAGCTGGCCTTTCTTTGTGCAGGCTCTAGCCTAGCACCCAGTTAGCCCCCACAACTTCCACCTTGGCACCACATCAGCATCACATTGTCCCATGTCAAAATGGCACCCTCTACTTTCTCTCTCTTATTTAATAAGTTCATTTATTCCTGCATTAATGTTGTCTCGTTTCTTGTTCTGAACTACTTGTGTGGGGGAAGTGGCCCACTTGAAACCGGTGACCATTGCCTGAATTCCACTGCCCATCCAAACACTGCCATAGCTATCAGTCCACGGTAGCATCTCTACCACCCACAGGTGAAGCTCTCCCAATGAGAGGAGCCACTCTTCTAGCAACCCACACATCACTCCAACGAGCTTTCTGGTGAATCGTGGGATGCTAGCTACCCCATCACCACCCACAAAAACCTCAGCACCGGCAAGCTCTTCCTGAGCAGGCTCCACCTCTGCCGCAGCTCCGAGAATGCCACTGCCACTGCTCTTTTTCTGGTTGGTTGAGTTAGTCACCAAATGAGAGAATTTTTATTTAAATGTTGCAATGCATGCATTTTCCCTTCTCAAAAGCTTATTAGGGACAGATTCATTATTATTGATGAGATCCACCCTTACATAATGAATAATTGGTTGAGATGATCCACTGACCTTCTTCCATTTCAATCCATATTTTTCATAATTTTCTGTACTTTCCTTTACTCAATCTTTTTAATTCAAAAAGCAACATTTACGTATATATACGAATGTGTGTGTGTGTGTATATATATATATATATATATATATATATATATATATATATATATATATATATATATATATATATATATATATATATATATATATATATCTCATAGGAAAATGGCTATTATTCTTTCAAGATTAGGTTAAGGGTCACATCCTTAAGCTAATCTAAAGGAGATTGCTTCCAACATTGAGCCTTGATGGCTCAAAACTACAAGGTTTAGCCAATTCAAAATTTGAAATCAGGCTGATTGAGTGTATATATATGTATTTTCAAAACCTAGAATTTGACTTTTCAAAGAATCTTCGAACGTCAAGTTTGAGATCCTACAATACTTGTTTCAGCTTAAAGGAAGCTACTAATTTGTCAATGTCTATGAAATTAGACCGAATCCCTAGTCTTGCCTAATCAGCACTGTAGAGAGTAGCTTCTAATATGGCTGATATTCATGATTTCGACTTCACATTTTTCAATTTTGCAATTGGTTTGGTTTTCAAATTAATACATCACAAAATTTCAGCCAAAAGCTGTAATTAAAATTCACAAAACCGGCGGAAGAAATTTTGTCAAATTCTCTCAACATACTATACTAATTTGCATAGCCTTGAGATTTAAAACCAAATTTGGAGTAAACATTGCTTCTAAGATCTGATTTGCATTCCAACATGTACTTTAATGGAAAAATAGATGTATATATTCTAAATATGTATATATGTTTCATCAATTTCAAGATTTAATCTATCAAATTACATTTTACTTTGAAGACAGATCTCCAAAGTAGACATTTCTTAATTTGCAACCATTAAATCAGTACATGGTCTGTTTTATAATCATTTTAACATGTGGAAGTGGAGTTTTTCCACGTTTTTCCCATTCTAAAACTGGGATTTTTCGTTCAATTTTCAGATTTCACTTTCAAGTTTAAGAATTTTATCTATGTCAAGCTTATGGACTGCATTGTAGTAGCTATACTTGATCCAGTACCAAATATAGCCTAGACATTGTACTACATATCCAATTTAATATAAATTTGCTTTTTATTTCATGAATGCATGTGATGGAATAAAAAATTAACACGTGTAGATGCATGGAGAGTTAGTGAGAGTGAAGAATGTATGCACACATATAGTTTATTTTCTTAATTCATGCTTGTGTTCACTTATCTAATTCACACACACATGCACCATCTCTAGAAAGTAAGTGGACCAATTCAAGTTACACAACATGACCGAGCTATATTGCAACAAAGAATTTGGAATCTCACTTAGTTTTGAAAAGAAAATACAAGAATTCTATCAATCTTGCCAACAAATATATTTGGAACATAAATTTTTTTTTATAAAAGATTGGAAACCCTATTTTTCCAAAAACAAGCTTTACTTGAAAAATTTACGATCTTCTCTAAAAGAGAACTTGGTACAATTTCAATTCAAATTCCTATCTTTTGATCAACCAATTTTCAAATTTGATCAATTGATCCATTTTTTAAAGCTAAATCAACTATTTAAGTCAAGTTCATTTTTGAATTTACTTTAAACTAAGTTCAAAATTTTGATCCAAGATTTCATATTAACTTCAAGTTCATGAACTAAAACTCCAATTTTCAACTATTTACAAATCAAATGCTCAACTTACAAATATAATTTCCAACCAAATTTCTTAAACTCTCAAATTTTTATATCAAATCAATGGTCCCAACCAGAATCAATTTTGAAATATTTTCAATTTTACCAAAATTCAAAGAATTCCCCAAATTTATAAAACAAGTAGAATTTCTAAATAACTTGTCAAAATCAATTAGATTTTCAAATAACTTGTTTAAAATCCATTTCATTTTATCTAAAACAAGGTCAAAACATTGATTGTTCAAAATTAAGTTCAAGTGAAATTCAAAATCAAATTTCAAACCCTTATGCACAAACATATATAATGCATCAATCAAATGACTTGTATGAGAAATGCTTAGTCTTAGGTCCAATTATCCATGTTAAAGGCGTTGAGACATGGTTAGACCCCGTACCAGCAGGTAGATCCTTTTCTCTTGCAATTTTTCTAATATCCAAATCTAAAATTTTCGGCTTCACGCTACTCCCCATTCAAGGGAGGGGAGCAAATAGATGGCATGCCTGGTGGGACCCATTATAGTTCATCTAAGGATTTTTTAGGTCATGTACAAGTCATTTTAACATTGCTAGACATCAATTGCATGCAAACCCTTCATGACCATACCTACTGGATCATGCATATTGTATTGCAGAGGAGAAGGCGGAGAACAAGAGAAACTTCAGTTGGGTGTCGCCGGATCAAGTTACTAAGAAAAGTGGCATCATACTCTCAAGAGGAACAATTGATGGTATTTGGAGCAATGTTGTAAAAGGCAATAAGGTGAGGCGACACGTTCAGCCTCTGATGAGGCGAGGGGAGGTGAGGCGTTAGTTGAAGCGTGCTCACAGACAAGTTTGTGAATTATAATATTTATAAAATAACATCAAAACTGAAAAAATGACTACAATAGTAGCATATCAATAAAAACTAATATACAATATATGCAAACTAAAATAATTTGCAAATCCAAACAAATACAATGTCATAACATACATAGTGCAAAGAGTGCTTGCATAATTGTAGAAGCATGACCTGTCCTAAACAGGTCATAGAACTATCATGAAAAACAAATAACCAAAACTAGGAAAACCAAAATTCAGATGATAATATCAATTAAGAGAATAAGTAAATAACAAGTATTGGTGGAGAATAATATAAGCATATTGATATGTGTATATGTACAAAAATTAAAAAAGTAACTAATTTGTGTAATTATCAAGTGATATTTAACAAAGTTCAAATGATTTTTGTAGGCGATTGGCCAATCGTATCTTCATCATTTTCTTATTCTGTAATGGATGACAATTCGTCATCATTTGAACCGTCCATATATTGAATAAGTTCATCTTCCTCTTCAGTTGCTTCATCATCAAAACTCTCATGTTGTAAATCTTCTATTATTGTTTCACCTCATATAAAAACAATAATACAAAACAAAATATAATAGTAAGTAAAGAAAAAAACAATGTTCTTATCTTTATTTCAAAAATTACAAACATGTAGCATTACTTTTTTCAACACTTTCCCTGAGGTGTATGCCTCAAGCACGAGCATACCATGGATGGGGGCAGACACCTTTATTAAATGAGGTGCATGCTTCAGGGATGCATGCACCTCAAGGCCCTGCCTCAAGGCATTTTTTGTAAAAACGCTTTGAGTCGCGTTTTTATTTTGTGTGAGGCATACGCTTCTTACAACATTGATTTGGGGTAACATGGAAAAGCATTTCAAAGTAGAGAGACAGACGCTTTCTTTTGCAACTTTCCCTTCTATTTTCCTGTTGAGTAATTTTTGAAGTTCTTCTTTCTTCTTGATGCAACGTAGATGATTACCTCCACAGTTCTCAACTGCTTCAACTCTTTACCACCATAGTTCACCCAGTATGACAAGGCAACTTCAATGAACTAAAAGTCTACCTGCAGTGCCACCAAGTATGCTGTAGAACCAATATCATCCTATTAGGAAGAAAGCATCAAGCATTTTCATGATACAACAGAACCAATCAACCTATTAGGAAGAAACCATCAACAGGCTCATGTTACAACAAAACCATTATCATCTTATAAACTTTTAAATAGGCTTATTCTCTCTCTCT